>NW_020837963.1:24383944-24473154 GCF_003676395.1 Aethalodelphis obliquidens | reverse complement strand
AAACGGGAGAGGCCACAACAGTGAGAGGCCCGCGTACCGCAAAAAAAAAAAAAAAAAAAAAAATAGGTCATTGTGGCACATTTTCGGGGGCCCTTCCTGAGCCCCAACAAAATAGTGCTGTAAACGTAAGAAATTTATTATAAATGCATCATAGATTGCAAATGTTGTGCAGAATCAAGTAAGAATAAAAACATGACGTTTTCTTCCCTATTTCCTGTCCTCATTACCATTCTGAATTATACAAGTTAAACATCAGGCTTGATCTTAAAGAGTGTGAATAAAAGGGAGTTTAAAATCATTTCAAAATATAGCGATTGAGGCGTTATTTGTTCTTGAGTTAATAATTCACCAGTGCTGAAACTCCACCTATAAACTGAAATGTCAGCTTTCTTTACATTTCAATTACATTGTTCCTCAATTTTGCAAATTATAATTTCTTGTATGACTTCATAATCGTTTTTTCTCTATTAATAAATACATAGAACTCTTCAAAGAATAATTAATATGTCAGTAAAATAGCACGTATAGCATTGTATCAAAATATTTATACTAAAATACTAAATTATAAAACTGGTTATTCATTTTAAGGTTTTCTATACAGAGAGAGACAAAGATATAATAGAGTTACCGAGCCAAAATCTAACTTTGGATCTAAATTAGACACTGTTAGAAATATATAGCTGAAGTTTTAAAACAACTATTTATTCAATACGTATTGAGGAGCTGTTATGTATAATGTTCTCATACTCTGTCTTAATCTAATACAGAGAAAACAGAGTTTAGGCTGGAAAGAAAATTCAAAAGGTGATATTTAGAAGTCATGAGAGCTGGGAAAAATTTCACAGCAAGGAAACCATATGTGACAATGTAGGACTTGAATTGCATCTTAAAGAAAACTAAAATTTGGAGAGAAGAGGAAGAGAAAGCAAACTCCAGGACAGTGCAGTAGTTTGAGAAACATATGGATGTGAAAGAGAGCATAGCTGTCTGGCACATCTGGAAAACCTGTTTGGCTAGAAAATAGATTTCACTTAGGAGAGTAGAAAGGAAGGAACCTGGAAAGTTATGTCATATACTGTTACATTTAATTATAGGGGGTTCTGGAACGTACCAAACAGCTTATTCTCTGAAGAGTTTTAAGGTCATTCTGGAGGCTAAAATGAAAGCACTTTGTCTCTCAACCCCTCAGCCTTTACCGTTCCCGTATTTCTTCATAAGTAACAGTAGGGTTGGTGCAAAGAACAGCAACAGAAGCATGGCTGGGCTGAGCTGTGGGCAAGCTATCTCTCATGTCAGAGTATCAATGTCAGAAGAAGAGATATTTTGATGGGACTTTCGTCTAAATGACACTTTTTCCTGGGCTAACTTCTCTATTTGTCAGCCGCATCATTGCCTCTATTTCTATGCTCAGTGTTGGAACTGGTATTGTGACAGTCACCCCAGTAGACTGGGTAATTGTCCTTTTCCTTGTCTGTGTCTCTTCCTGGATGTCTACTGAATACAAAATCACAAAGTGTAAGTGATCTGAAAAAGAAGAAAAGGGAATTTTTGCTCAACATTTGGAAAGAAGAAAAGGGACATGAAGAGCAGGTGTAGGAAAGACCATGCTGACCAAATATTTCATTTGCTCCCATACATTTCCCCATCCTTCCTTGAAGGTGAGCTTCAGCCATGTGACCAATTTGAGGAATGGACTGTGCTTGGTGATGCTGTCATTTTGGAGCTGAGAGATTAAAAATCCAGTGTGCTTGCACCGTTTCTCTTTTCTCGCTAGGCAGTGCTTGTAAGAGGTCTCAGGGCGAGGTGATGATGAAACTTAAGATGAAAATAACCCAAATATCTGTGAAAATTGCTAGACTCACATGGGGGTGTTGTGAGGGTGAGAAATAAGCACTGTTGTGTTTAACCGATGAGATTTTGTGATTTAAGTGTTACAGCAGCTGGCGTAAATGATTCTGAAAGAAATACACATGTTCCTAACTAGCTTAAGGCTTGTCGCTCATGCTTCCTTAAGAACATTTAGCCCTATTTAGGGTCAAAAGAATGGTTTGCTAAAATTTAATATTGCTGGAGAAATTAATATTGAGTTTGTAAGTCCCATCTCAACTTCAACTGCATGAAGAGAATAGTTATAATCAAAGTTATTCTGAATTTAAAGGTCAAGGTAATAAAAAAACACCTCATCTGAGGAGACATTTATAGGAAGATCATGCAGCCGATATCATACGGATAATTTGAGAGTTTGAACTTCTAATACTCCAGAGTGATATGTCACATAAGTAAATAACAAATAAATCAGTACTTCAAAAATTCCTCTATGCAGAAATTGTGGTTGATTTGGTCGAAGAGTGTTCAAAATATTTTTATTGATATAAACTTAGCCATTATCTATACTATCTGTCACTACTTTTTTTCCCCAAAGTCCTTGAATAGAAGAACTATCACATTTGACTTGGACCCTTTAAATAGTTCTTGCAAATATATACAGAGAAGGAATTATTTCTTAAAACTGAAGAATATTACTAATGCAGCTGAATTACTTTTGTGTAAAAGACTTGCTTTTGAGAAAAACTCAGTGATTAGTGCTGTGTGAAGGCAAGTTTTAATGTCATTTTGCTAATCACCAAAAAAATCCAAAACCTGTTCTCTGAGGTATATTAAGAAAATCTTTAAGATGCTATAAGGAAATTACTATTGTTTCTTCACCATTATGTTCATTGATGTATCTATAATTGCTAAATATGAGTATCCAATGTGAATTGACCTTAAATCACAAGTAAAACAAGACTACAAAATCGAAGGGACTGTGCAGAAAATGTTAACACAGCCGGCCTGAGACGGGATCTTTAGAAAGTCCTGCTTATAAGGTTGGCTCTTGGGTGATGTCTGGGAACTTGGATTGCAGGACAGTTCCCACCATTCCTTGTTAAGAAGAACTCACTGTGCCTAAACTTTTTGTGCAAATAATATAGTTTAGGCTGAAGCTGCTTTCCTTCTGAGAGTCTGGGAGTTTGGTACATGCTAGACAGAGGGTGCTTATGCGACCAGCCCCCAATAAAAACAGTGGGTGCTGAGTCTCTAATGAGTTTCCTTGTAGACTTCTACATGTGTCATCCCATCTTGTTGCTGAGGGATTGAAGGCATCCCGTGTAGTCTCTCCACCAGGCGAAAACTCTTGCTGCCTTGCACCTGGATTCCCCTGATTTTGCCGATGTGCCCTTTTCTCCTTGGCTGACTTTACTTTGTGTCCTTTCACTGTAGTAAATCATAACTGCGAGTATGACTATATGCTGAGTCCAAGGAATCATCAAAGGTGGAGGTGGTCTGGGAGACCCCTGACACAGTAACAAAAATTACTAAAATTATGCATTTGTCCGCAGATACTTTTCTGCGTGAGCCTGTTTTCACATGTAGCACATTCAGGTCAGTTCTTATACACTTGCTTAGCTGGAAATAGATGAAAACTCTGTGAACAGAAAATCAAATTTCTGCAGAAAAATGAAACATAATTAATTTGATTTCTCACAAAATAGGATGTGTACAAAACAATGAATAAAAATCATGGTCGGGGCCCAGCTTAGAATCTGTTTCTAAAATAAGCATAAATGTCTTATTTCATATATCAGTTTGTTGTTTTATAATTCTACAAGCAGTTGCTCTACTGAAAAAATATTTTTCTAAATAACATAGGCCCATGGGCTGATTTATGATTCACTTTCAAAGTATCCTCAAGTGTGCATGCAATTTCTAGGCTTTTAGTTTGCCCATTCCACCTCTTATGTTACATGTTCCATGATCAACTTATTACCTGTACTAAAAACTCCTTTAAATCAAAAGAACTACTACTTTGACAAGTGCTATGGTACATTTTTAGGCCTTATTTAGCTATAACCTACGAATCTGAACTTTGACTATTGGATGATTGAGAGAGGAAATATCACATGGTAAAATAATTAACAAAAACGGCGTTACTTATAATTGTCTCCATAACCACATTTTCAGGATAAAGCTACCAAGTCCTAATATGATTGCTCCAAACCTACTCCACATTATAATGTCTTTATACATGTTTAGTTGTTACTAATCATATGTTATCTACTGTGTATTTGCATTTCAGCTGGTAAGTTCCTTAAATGAAGAACTTTGATATATTCATTTTTTTATCATCCAGAATTAAATTAATAATACTCAATATTTTAGATCATTATTCTAGTAGTAGCTTTTCTTATCACATGTTCCATAAGACCTGTTGACTGTAACAAATTAGGTAGAAGGGCACTCATGTAGAGCAGCCCATTTTGAGAACAGGAGCCCAGCCTTGCAGAGTCCAACAGTCTCTTATAAGAGTAACGTAGATGGACAAGGAATGGTTGGTAGAAGGAAACTTTATAGTTTTAGTTATTAGCCTCAATCTTCAAGACCACTGCAAACTTCTTTTCTCTTTTTTATTTATTTATTTATTTATTTTTGACTGCGTTGGGTCTTCGTTGCTGCGCGCAGGTTTTCTCTAGTTGCGGCGAGCCGGGGCTACTTTTTCATGCAGCGCGTGGGCTTCTCATTGCGGTGGCTTCTCTTGTTGCGGAGCACGGGCTCTAGGCACACGGGTTTCAGTAGTTGTGGCACGCAGGCTCAGTAGTTGTGGCTCACAAGCTCTAGAGCGCAGGCTCAGTAGTTGTGGCACATGGGCTTAGTTGCTCCATGGCATGTGGGATCTTCCCAGACCAGGGATCGAACCTGTGTCCCTTTCATTGGCAGGTGGATTCTTAACCACTGCACCACCAGGCAAGTCTCCCTGCAAATTTCTTGTATCCTCAATTTGTTTCTCAGGTACCTTGCTTTCTGCATTTCCAGGTTGACTTATTAGTGTTCAATCAAACCAGCAACTCTGGGCTGTTTCTTGAATTTAGCAAGGACTGTTCTACTCTATCTTGGTACAGCCCTTACCCAAGCAGAACAAAGGTTCTGGGTTCAGCTCTAGGACTTTGGGAATCTCACTGAGACCCCAGACTGGGTGCAGTTTGGTTTCTCAGGACTTACCCACACCTCAGCCAGCCTTAGGGGCTGAAGCTGGTAGACCAGGAGTTCTGAGCAGTAGATGTCCTTGAAATATTAGTTAATACTGATGCTCACCTCCACTGCCAGGCTGATTCAGAATTCTGATGGAATTCTGAGGCCTAGGTATAAGCATCTATAAAATTTCTCCAGGTTCTGGAGACATATAGCCAAGCCTGAGGAGCATTGATTAAAAAGGGTGATCACAAACCTTGCTTTATCAGATTCTTCTGTGAATTGTTCCAAAATTGTGTGCATGGTAAAGTAGCTTGGACAGGAAATGACAGGGACTGGGAAATGAATTATCTGTGCAGGAGTGAGGGGCACAGGCATGGGGGCAGACGTGAGGACGGTAGATCTGAATTTGGCTTCACTGCATAGGAGACACTTGGACCTCTAGCTCTCACGTCTACCCGTAAAATAAGAGTAATACCACCCCTTCCTCAGGTTTTTGTGAGAAATAAAAGACATCAGTAAGGGTGAATATTATCATGTAAAATGATCAGTAATTAAACTGAAAGCCATTTAGGAATGAGTGTGGATGCATCATAATATTGTAACTCAGCCTTCGGGTTCAGACCTCTTGAGTTGGTGTTCTGAGACTGTCGCAGAGCTGTGTGATTTTAAGCAAGTGCTTTAGCTTCTCTAAATTTCATTATTTCTTTCTACAAATGGTGATTTTAGGTGTTTTGTAAACAACAACAGAGATATGCGTGCTAAATACCTCCTAACACAGAACATCCGCATGCTGTTGGCTAGTGAGTGGAAGCTGTTACTGTTATTCAAGTGTCTCATAACCACTGCATGTTAACAGTGATCCTGACAGTGTCGCTTGAAGTCCAATCATTATGTGAGACTTAAAGCCGAAAACACCAAAATCCTAGACTACTTTTCTGATCTTCCAGAGAAATAAAAACCTGAAGTATTAAAGTGACTATTTTCGTGCTTTGTTCATTTTGTGAGATTTAGTTCTCATGAGATTAGAAAGAGTAATATTATTTATCTGTCTTGATACAGTGTGGTAAATTTCATAGAACTTCAGTGCGATGCTGAATGCTTGTAGCAGTGAGTGCATTTAGTATGAGAAAGAAATTTTAGCTACTTCAGAGTTCAGAGAAATATATTCTGTCGGAGGAGCAAGTATAGAGTTAAAGATTAATATATCTGTTGATATTATATTTGATTTCCTACTGTGTAAAATTTTTATTTTACCTAAACCCATAAATTTCAGGTAATTTCGTACAAATTATTTTTAAAAATCTGTTGTCAGAAAACGGAAGTGAATAATAAAATGTTTGCTTAGCAATTGTGTTTCAACAAATACAAACAGTAACCAATACTTGTGTAAATGACATATGAATGAATTACATTCACGAATATCAGTTTGTGGAAGAAAATGTTACTTATGCTCTTTGGATATGATGTCCCCACACATTTTCTAAGAAGTATCGTATTTCTGAAAATGTAATGTCGTATCATATTCTTTTCTTTTTTCCTATCTTGGCCCATCTCACAAAGCCTCAAAATACACAATTTTTCTTTCAAAGTAAAAACTATATGTTTACCTGTTTATCCTGAAATTGTTATGAACAATTCTTATTTTTCCATAAATTTAGAAAGCAATTATTACCATATAATAACACATCCTATCCATTAAGAAAAAAATTACCAAGTAGAATTTCTTCATTTAGTGAAATGAATATTGTATTATCTTCACTTTTGATTAATAATTTATTAGTAATGATTATCAACACGCTTAAATTCGGTAGAGCCTAGTCAAAGGGAGAGGAAAAATGTTTAGTATTCCCAAGAACTGGAATTAAATCTTGCTTCTATCAAAAAGAAATATCAACACCCTTTAAAATCAGATAGTGGGCTTCCCTGGTGGCGCAGTGGTTGAGAGTCCACCTGCTGGTGCAGGGGACACGGGTTCGTGCCCCGGTCTGGGAGGATCCCACGTGCCACAGAGTGGCTGGGCCCGTGAGCCATGGCCGCTGAGCCTGTGCGTCCGGAGCCTGTGCTCCGCAACGGGAGAGGCCACAGCAGTGAGAGGCCCGCGTACCGAAAAATAAAAAAATAAATAAAATAAAATAAAATAAAATCAGATAGTATTTGTGAGCATCTGTCTACATACTTATAAAATTAGGGACTTGACCTCATTGTTCCATGAAGTGCTTTCCCATAAATAACACATTGTGTAACACATTGGAAACACTGAATAAATATTAGCCATTTATTGTAAAAAAGACAATAATTTAAGTATCCTCTTCTTCATATTCACTTCAAGTAATTAGTAATACATAAGTAATCACTTACATGTACCAAGCAATCTTACATATATAAATGACTTTTCTTTTAATAAGGAAAATAATTTATAATTAAAGCAATCACACAAAAGAAATATGCTTAGTAAATTCAGGTTTTCTAAATTCTTAACTTGTCCTTATGTGCCTACAATTTCAATAAAGAATATAATCATTCTCATCTATTTGATTTCATGAAAACAAGTTATTTTTATTTTCTCATATTTCTTTACATAACATCTAATTTACATTGTATAATGGTCTATAAAAGATTGCCAGACTAACATACATTATATGATTCGGGATAAATTGTTCTG
Organism: Aethalodelphis obliquidens; assembly: GCF_003676395.1. NCBI lineage: Eukaryota > Metazoa > Chordata > Mammalia > Artiodactyla > Delphinidae > Aethalodelphis > Aethalodelphis obliquidens. The sequence goes on along the minus strand of NW_020837963.1, from coordinate 24,465,482 downwards.
GAAATGATTATAAATTTCTGTTTTCCTAACACTAATTGGATACAATATTTAAAGTCTTTGGCATCCTTCTGCGTTAATCAGTATTCAGCAGTTGAGAGCCAATGATTTCCCTGGGAATACTGATCAAAATCCTACTCAAGGCTTCTAAAATTTGCTAGTCAGATGGGGACTTAATACAACACTGGATTTGTTTCTATATTATTACTTGCTTATACATTCCAATGCAAAAGTCAGATTATTATACAAAGTAAACTAGAAAAGACTGAGAATAGTGGCTAATTGACCCATTTTAGATTGCTTTATAAAATAAATATTTAAAAAGTTTACATCTGGCTCTAGAAGACCAGCCTTCACACCAATAACAACTAGAAGAGCTGTAAAAGTGATTTTAATAATCTGTTGAAATGCATCAGAGCAACCAAAGCAGCACTGACATTAAGGCCCATTGTTTTAGAGGAAAGGGAGGCCCAGGGACGGGAGTCCTGTCTTTGGTCTTTGGCAATACTTTTGCCATTGATGCATTTGCCCATTTTAAGGAGCAGCTGACACTGAGTAGAGCTTTCAGTGGTTTCAAGGAGCTGTAGTGGGAGTGAAAAATGATTGAATTCGGGATTCTCCAAGGAGCATGTACCTAGGTAAGCACACCAGGATTTTATATTGGACCCAATAATGCCCACAATGTAGGAATAAAAGAAAACCTGGTAAGCCAGTTATAAAAAAACCCTCAAAGCCGGGTTCCAGTACCTCAGTCCTTACTTGGTTCAAAATTATCTGACCTCATCTTAACTCCATTGCTGGAAGTATAATTCCTCTCTTGGGGAAAATAAAGTCATCTAGATTCTTAAATTATCTTTATAATTTTTCAGACACGGCTCATTATTCAATCAGAAATAATAATGCATAAGAAAGAAAAGAAATGATGAAAATCAAGAGATAAAAATAAGTGTAGAAATAGACACGTGGGACATGACAGTATTGCAATTCACCAATAAGAACTTTAAAATAACCATGAGTAATATAGAATATTAAGGGAAAATAAAACACTACAAGAAGTAATCAAGAGAAATTGTGAAAAAATATAAAAACTGAAACAAGACAATAAATGGTTTTAACACTAGTTTATACACACATGGGTAGAGGAACGGTAAGCTAGAAATAGGCTAGAAGAAAATATACACATAAAGGCACGGAGATAAAAACACGAAATATACAGACACACATGGAAGATACAAACAGAATATAAAGAAAAGGTCTTGAAACAACTGTGATTGGAATCTGAGGAAAGAGGAGGGAGGGAAAAAATGGGATAAAAGCATATTTGAAGATGCGTTGGATGAAATCCCTCTCACCCCCAAATATGAAAAACAAAAAACAAAAATATTTGCAGTGCTCTATAACCCCAAACAGGGTAAATATAAAGAACGCCACACAAGCATATCAGAGCAAAACTTAAAATTTAAGATAAAGAATCTTAAAAGCATCCAGAGAAACATGGACTTCTCAACAAGTAAAGATAGAAGGTTTAAGAAAATGAATAATTACCTTCAAAGTAAAAAAACAAACATAATACTGATCCAGAATTCTATACATAGCAAAAATGTCCTCAAAAAAGAAAGGCAAATGAGTACATTTTCAGATAAATGAAAATTTATTAGATTAGTGAACAGCAGATCTGCATGAAAGGAAATAATTAGAGGATTCTTCAGACAGAAGGAAAATGATCCCAGATGGAGACATGGATATGCCACAAGGAATAGAGAGCCCACTGCAAGTAAATATGTGGATACCTCTAAATGGCTATTGATTGAATAAAACATTAATGACGAAGTCTTGGGTATATGAATGTATAGAACAGTAAAATAATTGACAACAATTGCATGAAAAAATAGGAGTTGGTTAGAGAATAAACCAAGAGTTAAATTGTTTTAAGGTCCTTGCAATGACTAAGTGTTAAAAGTCTACTATTTGGATTTTAATGTTAATGATGGATTTTATAATTTCCATATCAAACCCTAAAAATTAGTAAAATAATATATAATAGAGGAAGAAAATGAAATACAATAAAATTTGGTTATTTGAGAAATAGGAGAAAAGAAATAAAGGAGTATAAAGAGTTGGGACAAAAAAGTGCACATATATGCACATATACCTGTAACGACATTAGATAAATGAGTAAAATTATCCAATTAAAACTCTAACCTCATCAAATTAGATTTTACAATAAATCTACTATAAGCTTCTTATAAGACATATCCTTTAAATATAAAGCTACAGATAGAGGGTGAAAATAAAAATATTGCAAAAGATATATGTTGCAAGTATGAAACAAAAGAAAGCTGGGAACAATATACAAAAAACCCCACCAGACTCAGTGTTCTTTAAGAAAAGATTACTGAGATAGAAACATTTCGTAATATGAAAAAAATCAATACATTGGGAGTATATAAAAAGTCTAAATATGTTTGCGCCTAATAAAATAGCCTCAAAATATCCAAGGTTAAAAGAAAAACAGACTTAAAAAGAGCACCTGACATGTAAACTCACAGTGGAAGATAGTAACATGCTGTTTACATGATTTAGTCGTCACCGATTAAAAGTGACGACTAAAGACAGGAACGATTTACTCCACGCCTGTCGCAGCGTCCTTATGAGTTTACAATTACACTCTCATGGGTTTGTTGAATTTTAAATCTGTAACTAACATGTGAAATACCTGAGGACCAAAAAGAGCAGAGGTTTAAAATAAATAAGTTGGTGATGCTGTCAACAGCAAAGTATTATTTACTGTCCTTTGAATAAAAATGTATTCTAGTGAGGCCTTTAAAACATGTCGAGTGTGATCATACCTTACAAAATAAAAAGGATCATGAAAATAAATAGCCATGAAAGTTCATGTAAACATAGAAAAGGTTATAGAATCCTGGAGAAACAAGTTGACAAAATGAGTACTACAAGAGGCACTGGAGGTTTAAGAAATATATGCACATTGTTCCATAAAACATTGAAGGACCCAAATTTGTAGCAAATTCCACGGCTGTTTTAAAGTTGAGCTGTTATAGTAAACTGGGCATTCTTGATACTTGAGCATGGAATGTGTGCACAGGGAAAGAAAATAGCATTGCATTTTACAAGCACTATATTGTAAGTGGAAAATGCAATGTATTAAAGAAAACTGTATTTAAAATTGGCAAAAAAAAAAAGAAAGAAATGCACAAGCTAGTCCATTCTGAACTACACTCATGATAGTACCCCTGAAATCACAGCTTTCAGAATAAGTGCCTTATCAACTTTAAAATGAAATTCTGTGGTATTGTGCTGAATTAGCCCTTAAATAATCTAAACTGATATTACTAGGAAAAGGTTAATTTGTCAGTTTCAGTGATTGTCAACTAAAAAATTTGAAATCAATAAAATTAACATCATTTCTCATCCCATTCTTTATTTTCTACTCTATGTAGACAATTTACATCATGCCTTTATATCTGACTAACATGGAGGTGCTTTGTATGGGAAATAGAACCTTTACTACTATTGTTTCCAATTTGTTAGATAACTAAAATAAAGATACTTTTAATCAAATTAAAAATGATTATTTCTATCTTTACAATTTTCAACAATAGAGTTTTTGTCTGAGAAAAAAATTCAATTACTTAGTAAGGTAGCTGTCTCCTGAAACTCTGTCAAGGATGATTTATGTCATTCTAAAATGGCCCAATCAGTAAGTTATGGAATGTCATGCATGGCACAGAGTTCTAAGATTTACTAAAGACAAATGGGATGGAAGAGTACGGATGTTTCCGCTAGGTGCCTCCCTTCCTTCATCTCACAGCATTTTAGTACCAAGCTCTGCTCCTAGTAGGGGTTTCAGGCTGTGAAGGTCCCACCTCTGTGTGGACAATCTGGATTTGCCTGACCAGATTTTTGTTACTTCCCTTTCATGGTCAAACTCACCTCTGTGCTTCTGAATCTGGATAGGTAGTTCTGTAGCTTACCACACATATAAACAGGGGTTTTCTAGAGGCCTGTAAGTTTATAATTACAATCGCAAGTTACAATTTCAGGTATTAAATATCCTATCCACTGAAAATAGTGATGAGTAAAGAAAATCAAGATAAAAATGCTGTTAACGTTAGCCTATTACCAGATTTCTCATGTTGAGGGCCTTGTGCTCATAAACCAATTTTTTTTTTTTTTTTTTTTTCGGTACGCGGGCCTCTCACTGCTGTGGCCCCTCCCGTCGCGGAGCATAGGCTCCGGACGCGCAGGCTCAGCGGCCATGGCTCACGGGCCCAGCCGCTCCGCGGCATGTGGGATCTTCCCGGACCGGGGCACGAACCCGCGTCCCCTGCATCGGCAGGCGGACTCTCAACCACTGCGCCACCAGGGAAGCCCCCATAAACCAATTTTAACAGGCATCCAGTGAACATCAGTTAGAGGTTGTGGCACTTCATTGTACGTTATTCCTACTGCTTATAATATGAATAAAATGCTATTTTCCCATGATATGCTATCAATTTTGTTGCTAGGCATTGAGCGAAACAACGATGATAGTGAAAAATAAGCAAGAGCTTCACTTGGCCCAATCAGATAAAAAGCTGTCCTCCCATGGGTCTGCTCTGGCTATTGTTTAATGTCATAAACTTCTCAGTAGCAGTTGTAGAACAAGGCATAAATGATGGATTTCTACACTTCCAGAAGAAGGGTGGAAATTCCTCCTTTGCTTATTTATTTGTCATGCATCTTCGCAGAATGTGCGGTAACATATCTTGTATGATATTTCAGGGACCTTACTAACCAAAAATATCTTGCCTTTCTTCTTTTTCTTGGATATCCCTAAAGACTAAAACCTCCCTCCTTTATTGAAAGATTTCAAATTCTCTGTAGAAAGTTCGCGCGCACGTGTGTGTGTGTGTGTGTGTGTGTGTGTGTGTGTGTGTGTGAGAGAGAGAGAGAGAGAGAGAGAGATTTCATACAAAGAGAAAAAGAGATACCGCATATTCCTTAAACACACTAAATTTAATAGAGCCACTGCTTCTCAAAATTCTGAACAGGTACCTCCAGTGTATCTGGGAACTCTAAGCCAAAGCAACTTATGAAAAAAAACCCCACAAAATTTATTTTACATGCCTCATTTTATTCATAAAATTAGAATTTTTCTATTGTTTTGTTACATTTTATTACCCATTTCACATAAACATATTTTCTCTATCCCATGGGTTTAAGAGAAAAACTCAGTATTATTTTTCAGTCCTAGTAAGAAGAGCAATCGTTAAAGTGACTATCATTAGCTCATAAAAGTCTAATTCTAGTGATTTGTGGAGTCAGTTTTACATTTATTATACTTATTTATGGATGGGTTTGTTTATTTCATGCTGAAGTTCATTTGGGGGAATCTCTGAACAAATTGAACTGTTACATTTTAATGTAAATATATATCCATACGGAGGACAACTATCCAAAATGACCCATGATCAATTACGACAGGAAGGATCCACATTGTCTCGCTTTCAAAATACCAACAGGATTGTTCTTCAAGTTGTGATATTTTAAATCGAAATTGAAGAGGTGTGGAAATCTTTAAATATATACAGAAATATTCAGCGAGGACTCGATACAGATAAAGCAGTATATTCAATGTCTTGCTATGCTAAAACTTTTTTTTATTTGTCCAACTAAAATCATATCCAAACGCTTTGAAATTATGTCCTCGAGATCCTTGTTGGAGGATTCTGAGTAAGCTATCATTTCTTCTAATCAAAACATGAGTAGTTTTGTAGACCTAATAACAGTCCAGTGTAAAAATAATAATAGATAAGAGGTCTAGCTTAATCTATTAGAAAAGTGAATGGACGGTTTCCCGGAGATGTAGATTTCAATCAGTTATTAAAGAGCTTTTATCGAGGCTGATTTTGGGTGGTAGAACTTTGAATCAGTCCTCAGCTTTCTCTGCACTAACCACATAGCAAGTGAGTGCCTTGGAGAGCTTTGCTGGTGGTGATGTCCCTTTAGCTACAGAATGATGACAGAATGACGGCTGTCATTATCATTCCCTACTCAGTTGGAATGTGAGAGCTCTTTCAGTCCAGATCAGCTGCCACTGGCCACAATTCTATTTGCAACCGTACCGGATAAAAACGGAGCAGAAGGCTAATGAATGCCTATTTCTTTTCTTCCAGAAACATCATCACTTTGCAGAAGTTTATATATTGAAAGCCACTGAATCCATCATTTTTTGTAAGAATGCCATAAAATACACTGAGTTATGTTACAATACTATTCTAGTCATGACACCAAAAAGGGACACGGTGAAGAAAATGCTAGAACAAATCAATATCAAGTGTTCTTAGTGGATTACATATCACTTAAATACATGGAAAATAATTTACATTGAGGGTCTTCTACCTTTAGGTAAAGGAGATGCAAGAGTTTTCAAGACATAGCGCCTATAAAAGAAAACACTTTTGAATCATGCCATTACAAAACTGTGATCAATGCTGTGAAATGGACAATACAGGCTTCAGAAGATATAAATAAGAGAGTGTTTCCTAAAGAAAATTAACTTTAAGAGAGAATATTAATGAAGAGTTGGTATTAGCCCAGTGAAGGGGATAAGGATGGGGCTTGAACCAGGTAGAAGTTTCAAAATGACATTAATCAAAATAAGTATCACCTATAATATATACTAGGCGTTGTTCTAAGTACTTTTCTTAAATTAACTCACGTAGTATTCATAAGAGCCTTGTGAGATAGGGAATATTACTATTTCCATATTGTAGATAAGGAAGTTGAAGCCCAGAGATGTTAATTAACTTCCCCCAATCACACAGCTAATAATACTGGCACCAGATAATCTGTCTTCTGAGTCTTACTATGGCCATTGTCCAAAGGAGAAAGCCTCTCAGAGGTGTCAAAAAACTCTTTAATCAAGATACACATATATCCCTCCTGTCTCATTACAAGGTACATTTCCAATAACATTTTCCTCCTTATGCAATTTACAAAAGTATCATATATTTATATTGTTTTGATTATCTGTTTACCAATAATAATTATGGTACTCCAATTAAGAAGAAAAAAATTGACAACAATTTAGTGTCACAAGAACATTTTAAGTTATATATATATATATATAAATTTATATATGTGTGTGTAGTATACAAACAAATAATATACATCTACATTTATATGTGTTTAGTAAAATATTTTCAAAATTAAAGCATATTATTTTAGGATGGGACACTGGAGGGAAGGTAATATGCAATTAGAAATTCAAAAAGGAAAATGCAGCAATGTAAAATTCACAACTGTTAAAGAAGACATTTTTCTGTATGTTTTAAAAGGACTATGGTGAGTGTTGAGTGACATTGGTGTCTATAATCTATGGTATATATTTAAATGAGAGAAAATTGTTGTAGTTCATATGTCAATATTTCCAATATTGCAAAATACGTCCTTTATAACTATTTAAACTTGAGATGAAAAACATAAGATACCAATTTAAATGTGAGAGGATGATGCTTAAGCACTTAGTGAAAGGATCTGTTTTCCCTCCAAAATCTAGAAATTTTATTCGTCTTACCTCCTTCCCATCACACGGAAGGAAAATGAGACAACCTTCAATTTGGCCCCATCCAAGAGAAGGTCACAAATAACCACCCGGAGGGTATTAGGAAAAAATAAATTACTCATGAGTTACTGATTAAATTCTTAATATACAGGGTATGAGAAATTAACTTATAATGTTTTTAGATTACAAAATGTTTTGGACGTCTGTATCTTTGCAAGACACATCTTGATGAGCCTTTCGGATTCTTAGAAATGACGTGTGTCTGCAGATGGGATATTTCACCAAATAATTTTTTTAGAAAGAAAAGACCCAAGAGATTTGTTCTCCTTTTCATTTTCACTTAAGTTCAACTGTTGTGAAATAAAAAGTATTGGCAATGTATCTTCTGAGATTTTTAAGAGCTACATGTCTATGGTCTTGGCAAGCTGCCAGAGTAGTATTCCAAACTCAGATGAAAACAGGTTATGCAGAAAGAGCTAACCCAGAGTGACTCAATAATGCTAATTATTTGAAACTCCTCATGAGAGTTAAGTACACTCTACAAGCCACTATCAATGTGACAGAGCTGTTTAATTCCCTTTATATTGTAATTACAAAAGAAGTAATTGTTGCTTTTCAACAGTGGAAAACTTTGTCTCCGATTGTTCCTTCAACCCCACCCTGTGGCAGATGGAGGGGGGCAAATCCTCAGAGAATGGAAATGGTTCCCAGAGACCTTGTCTTTTTTCTTTTTTCACACCTACCAGGTAACCCTAGGTCAAAACAATAACAGAAATGAAAACTTGTTCAAATTTCAAACTTTCTAAAAGCAGAAGAGAGTCTCTGGGCCAGCATGGAATCCATCAGTGTTCTCAAAGTGAGGTCCCTGGACCGGTGGCATCAGCATCTCCTTGTTAGAAATATAAATTCTTGGGCCCCAACCCAAACCTACTGAGTCAGAATCTCTGGGGAGGGTCTAGAAGTCTGTGTTTTAACAAGCTCTCCAAGTGATTCTGATGCACACTAAGATCTGGGAGCCGCTGGTCTGGAGGAATGTCCATTCTCTTTGGAGGGATCGAGCCCTGAATTTTAATCCCACTTCTGACACTTACGATGCATATAGCATCTTCTCATTTACTTAACATCTCTCAGTTTTAATTTTGTCATCTATAAACTGGAGACAATATCAACTGAGATGATGTTCTTGTAGAGATGATGAGGGTAAAACACCCTCTCAGAATGCATGGATTGCTCCTAAATCACCAAAACTAGCAGTGCCATAGAGGCAGATGATGAGAAGGGAAAAGATTTCAAGCCTAGGACAGAAGACGCTCTGTTAGCAGAATCAGATGTATAACTGCACAAATGTTCTGAGAAAGAAAGCTATTCCTGGTTGCTGCTCTCTACCAAATGCCACCAACACACCCACCCATGCTAAAGCGCTAATAATTTGCCTAAAATTGATTGTGGTGCATCTTCCCAACTAGTCAGGTGCATTCTCTGAAAGTAACATGGAGTGCCACACACAAGACCTCAGCAGTAAGAGTATCTACCCAATTTGGCAGAAGGAGACAGGCAAGTTGATACCATTGTTGTCTACATCAGATCAGGAACATTACTTCTGTTTACATTTCAGTGTGAATGAGTTTTTGAGTTCACTTGAACTGGGCTGTGTCTTCTCAGATACATGGGTGTTTATGTGTCCTAAATATTTAATGTCTACTGCTCTTCACATTTGCTCACTGCCTTTACAATGAAAGGATTCTACGTGTTTGTTTCTGACTGTATCCCCAGCACTTAGAAGTGTGCCTGAACGTAGCATCTGTTCAATAAATATTTGTTGAATGAATAAGGTTGTCTCTTTGCTATTTTCATTAGTATATAATCTTCAATATATAATTTTCAAGATACAGCTTTTCATTAGAAATGGAATTCTCTCCATTTTGAGAAACAATTTCAAAAATTTTACATTATCGGAAACCTATCATTCCTGTATGCTGAAGAGTTGAGTCCTTTATTAGAACTCAACACTGTAGCCCACTTTCCCTTTTTATCTGAAGCACTGCAAAATGGCAACCTAAGGAATATGCCTTTGTTTTCATACGATCCTTTTATTTTAATAGTCGACATTTAAAAATTAAAAGTACATGATGCCACATGAAAATACAGGAAAAGACAATTGCTCAGTTTTCTACAGTAAATCTCTATTTGGAATAATAAAAATAGTCAGCAATCCACAGATCTTGTAGGACAAAACTTGACTTGAAGAAACTGCATAGAAAAAAGTGAGACATTAATTTGCTTTTACAACCTCTCTGACAGAACGGTCAAGAATACCAAGAACAAAAAAGGGAAGAATACAGAGCTCAGTAGGACAGGACCCAAGAACTAGAAACCCCCGAAGGAGGGTGGTGTGAGGGACTCTGCCTTACAGCGACACTGGGGTAAACGTAGGTCACTGGCTTATTGACAACATATTCATGAGAGATTTCTTGAAAAAATAACCAACACCTGCCACTGCCGTCGAGTAACTCAAGAAAGAAGAAAACATAAAGGATTAGATTTATGGCTCTGCAGGATGAGAAAAGTTGAAACTATTTTAAAGGAAAAAATCAGGAGAAAGTAAAGACATGAGCTTTCTGAGTTTATGTCAAGAAAGGAGCAATGGGAGATTAATATTCATTTCTGCTTCACATGGGTTATGCAGAATTTGGCACTTAAGTTATTTTACTCCTGGTTCCTATTATTTTCAAGAATGTCATTTGTGTTCACATCCTTAAAATGACTGGAATGAGGGGTATTTGGGGGTGGGAGAGACATCTCTGGAGCCATGGTTCACAGGTTTCTGTATCACCAAGGACCTTACTTCGGAATTTGGGGGATGAGTCAGGTCATCAAGGTGAGAGGTCAGAGGCATGGGCTTCCTGAGGTAAGTCATCCAACCCACTGCCTGAGCCACTGGGTTTACCGGCAAGACCGTAAATTATATATTATTATTTAGATGTCCTAATTAGGGAGCCCTTCCACATCGCTTTGCTTGGACAACATCTTGTGTTTGATTACGGTGTGAACATTATATTACCCTAACTCATCCCCTCACTTAGAAAACACAAGCTGGGTTTGCACAGTGTGACCTCTGACCTTCACAGACTAACCCGTTGCCTACAAAAGTCTTATTACACACACTTCCATCCATGAATTGTATTTTCTTACAGAAATTTTATACAGCCTTCTCGATGTCAGATCCTTCCATTCAATTTAAATAGTGTTTTGATTGGCAGATTCCTGGAATGTAGCAAGCTTTGTTAACAATATTAGTTATTCTCACTTTCTTCTGGTTTGAGAATCTTTATTTGCCTGGAAAAGAATAATTTGAATTGACGCTACATCCTTTCATTTCTAAGCAAGTAGCAATCACACTCCATTGATGATGTTGAATAAAAGAGATTCATCCAAGAAAAGCTGACACAATTTCCAAAACCTTGAGAAGGTCCTTTAGGCAGATTATCCTGTATGAGCCATTCATCTACGGAGCTTATGGGGGAAGTTAACGCAAATAAAGATGTAAACACCTGCCAATTGTAATTTATTTCTGTCTCAATTTTTAAAATTTGTATGAAAGTAGCAAACTATATTTTAAATCAAAACTACTGCTATATGGCTGCTTTCCACGAGCTATCTATTTTACATTTGGTAGTGACATATATGTCCATGCCACAGGGAGATCAGCTCGGTGCTTTGTGACCACCTAGAGGGGTGGGATAAGGAGGGTGGGAGGGAGATGCAACAGGGAGGAGATATGGGGATATTTGTGTATGTATAGCTGATTCACTTTGTTATAAAGCAGAAACTAACACACCATTGTAAAGCAATTATACTCCATAAAGATGTTAAAAAAAAAACCAAACTAGTGCTATATGTATTGCAGGTGCATAATTCACAATGAATTCACACTGTGAAATTAATATCCAAGAAATAAACATCTAGACCTTTGCTAGTAAAATAGAAATTCAAAGAAAATTTTAGATATCTTACAAATATTTCCTAAAAGTGAGGAGAAAAGTGATAATACAAAATACCTTCTATAATAAAATTTTATTAGGTCTAGATTTTTAATTATTACTTTAGTTGTTTTCTATTCATTGCTCTCAACAGCATCCTAATATCCACTCCCAGTAAAATTTGAGCTAAAAATGAGAAGTATTTCCTGGGGGAATAAAACCTAAACTGACATTCTAAACTATTAGTGTAAATAATATTAGATTCTGATGTTTGGTCTACAGGGTCATATTTATTTGATTAATAAGTTTCAGTCTTAATACCATAACATGGTCATTTAAATCTATGGGGAAAAGATGGATTATTCAATAAACAGTGTGATAATTAGGCAGCCAGTTGGAGAAGGAGAAAAATGAATCACAAGTTTAAAGCTATTACCAAAATAGGGCTTTCCTGGTGGTGCAGTGGTTGAGAACCCGCCTGCCAATGCAGGGAACACAGGTTCGAGCCCTGCTCCAGGAAGATCCCACATGCCACGGAGCAACTAAGCCCGTGCACCACAACTACTGAGAATGCACTCTAGAGCCTGCGAGCCACACCTACTGAAGCCTGTGCGCCTAGATCCCGTGCTCTGCAACAAGAGAAGCCACTGCAGTGAGAAGGCTGCGCACCCCAAAGAAGGGCAGCACTCCCTCACCACAACTAGAGAAAAGCCGGCACGCAGCAACGAAGACCCAACACAGCCAGAAATAAATTAATTAAAAAAAACACTTTTACCAAAATAAATTGGAGAGGGATTAATTACATGAAAAAAAATCATGAAATACTAGAAGAAATATAGATTAGGAAAAAAGTTGCAGTATGGAAGATCTTTGTAAGCATGAAACAGAAATCAAGAATCATTTTTAAAAGGTAAAAGGTATTACCTAAAATACTGTGATATTCTGCATGGCAAAAAATTACCACAAATATAAGAACAAGTAAGGATGAAAATGAAGAAAAACACTTGTGACAAATATGGCACTGTAAGCTTTATATTACTATATATCAATAATAATAATAATAAATAAACCAATAGAAAAATGAGGAAAGGAAATGTCAGTGTTCTCTTCAAACAAGATTGACTTTTAATCAACATAAAATATAATTAACGTCTTTCCTTATAAGAAGAAAGAAGATGAAAAAGACATTAAGATGTCACTTTTAGGGGCTTCCCTGGTGGCGCAGTGGTTGAGAGTCCGCCTGCCGATGCAGAGGACACGGGTTCGTGCCCCGGTCCGGGAAGATCCCACATGCCGCAGAGCGACTGGGCCCGTGAGCCATGGCTGTTGAGCCTGTGTGTCCGGAGCCTGTGCTCCGCAACGGGAGCCACAGCAGTGAGAGGCCCGCGTATCACAAAAAAAAAAAAAAAAAAAAGATGTCACTTTTATCTAGCAGTTAGCAAAAATCAAAAGGTTTGACAACTGTTGGCAAAAGTGTGAGGAAAGAGGCATTCTCATATTCCCTATCATTTACTAAGAGGTAATTAAAAACAAACAAACAAGACCACAAAACACAGTGGTCTAAATAGATGTTTAGTTTTCTATCATGTCACTGTCCACCCATTTCAGGGAGCTGTGCAACTCCTCTTCTCAAGTTCATTAAGGGATCCAGGTTTATTCAATTAAACTGTTCTTTTATCTCCAAGGAAGATACCCATCTCTGTGTAGTGGAAGATGGATCACTGGTATTTCCGCATTCTGGGAGAATGGAGGAGAGAAAGGCAAGTCCCAGGACTAACGATTCCCTTCGAGCCTGAGTCCAGGACTTTCCCCACTCTGTGGGGAAGGCAGAGGCAGGCATTTGGGAACGTCAGATGGATGACAGTCCCTGGTGGGACTGAATATATCTGTGTATCCACCAAAGGTAGTGAAACACTTGTTTCCACGGCGTTTTGTCTGGATTCCCTGACCACATGTGCAAGAGAAGACAGTGACCAAATGGGATGAGCCTTCTCTTCTCCTGAGCCTGGAGTTGACCTGGAGACCAGGAGGCATAAACCCACTCTTGGTGCTTGGACAGTGCACTGACAGCTCCCTGACGGCCAGCTGCTCCATAATCAGACCTCAATGGCAGATGACATTGGGATTTCCAAATGATATTGTCAGCTCAGGCCATCCATCAACTGACTATGAACCTCAAAGAGTAGGTAGAGAAAAATGGTAATATCAAAGAGTTGAAACCTCATAAAACACCCATAATGACATAGAGCAGAGGAAGGTGACAGATGATGCCTACATATGTAAACAGATAGACAAAAAAATAAAAATTCAGGAGTACATACAAAGATTCGAGTACAAAAGACTTCCTGGAAATATGTTTTTTTCTTTAAAAAGGTTTAAAAAGAATATATACTATGCTATAGCATGACTGTGTGTATGTGTGTGTGTATATATCTCCTTGGGGAGATATCAGCCATATGCATACATATATCCCCATATCCCCTCCCTCTTGAGCCTCCCTCCCACCCTCCCTATCCCACCCCTCTAGGTGGTCACAAAGCACCGAGCTGATCTCCCTGTGTTATGATGCTGCTTCCCACTAGCTAAATATTTTACATTTGGTAGTGTATATATATGTCAACGCCACTCTCACTTCGCCCCAGCTTCTCCCTCCCCTCCATGCCCTCAAGTCCATTCTCTATGTCTACGTCATTATTCCTGCCCTGATGCTAGGTTCATCAGTACCCTTTTTGGTTTTTTTTAGATTCCATATATATGTGTCAGCTTACAGTATTTGTTTTTCTCTTTCTGACTTACTTCACTCTGTATGATAGACTGTAGGTCCATCCACCTCACTACAACTAACTCAGTTTCGCTTCTTTTTATGGCTGAGTAATATTCCATTGTATATATGTGCCACATCTTCTTTATCCATTCATCTGTCGATGGACACTTAGGTGGCTTCCATGTCCTGGCTATTGTAAATAGTGCTGCAAGGAACATTGGGGTACATGTCTCTTTTTGAATTATGGTTTTCTCAAGGTGTATGCCCAGTAGTGGAATTGCTGGGTCATATGGTAGTTCTATTTTTAGTTTTTTAAGGAACCTTCATACTGTTCTCCATAGTGGCTGTAACAATTTATATTCCCACCAACAGTGCAAGAGGGTTTCCTTTTCACCACACCCTCTCCAGCATTTATTGTTTCTAGATTTGTTGATGGCCATTCTGACCAGTGTGAGGTGATACCTCATCATAGTTTTGATTTGCATTTCTCTAATAATTAATGATGTTGAGCATCTTTATGTCTTCTTTGGTGAAATGTCTGTTTAGGTCTTCTGCCCATTTTTTAATTGGATTGTTTGTTTTTTTGATATTGAGCTCCATGGCTGTTCATATATTTTGGAGATTAATCCTTTGTCCATAGTTTCTCCCATTCTGAGGGTGTCTTTTCATCTTGTTTATGGTTTCCTTTGCTGTGCAAAAGCTTTTATGTTTAGTTAGGTCCCATTTGTTTATTTTTATTTTCATTATTCTAGGAGGTAGGTCACAGAAGATTTTGCTGTGGTTTATGTCAAAGAGTGTTTTTCCTATGTTTTCCTCTAAGAGTTTTATAGTGTCTGGTGTTACATTTAGGTCTTTAATCCATTAGGAGTTTATTTTTGTGTATGGTGTTAGGTAGTGTTCTAATTTCATTCTTTTACATGTAGCTGTCCAGTTTTCCCAGCACCACTTAGTGAAGAGGCTGTCTTTTCTCCATTGTATGTTCTTGCCTCCTTGTTGTGAATTAGGTGGCCATATGTGCATGGGTTTATCTCTGGGCTTTCTACCCTGTTCCATTGATCTATATTTCTGTTTTTGTGCCAGTACCATACTGTCTTGATTACATAGCTTTCTAGTATAGTTTGAAGTCAGGGAGCATTTCCACTAAGATCAGGAACAAGACAAGATGTCCACTCTCACCACTCTTATTCAACATAGTTTTGGAAATCCTAGTCACAGCAATCAGAGAAGAAAAAGAAATAAAAGGAATACAAATTGGAAAAGAAGAAGTAAAACTGTCACTGTTTGCCGATGACATGATACTATACATAGAAAATCCTAAAGATACCACCAGAAAACTACTAGAACTAATCAATGAATTTTGTAAGGTGGCAGGATACAAAATTAATGCACAGAAATCTCTGGCATTCCTATACACTAACAATGAAAAATAAGGAGAAATTAAGGAAACAATCCCATTTACCATGGCAACAAAAAGAATAAAATACTTAGGAATAAACTTACCTAAGGCGGTGAAAGATTTGTACTCAGAAAACTATAAAACACTGATGAAAGAAATCAAAGATGACATAAACAGATGGAGAAATAGACCATGTTCTTGGATTGGAAGAATCAATATTGTGAAAATAAATATACTACCCAAAACAATCTACAGAGTCAATGCAATCCTTATCAAATTACCAATGGCATTCTTCACAGAATTAGAACAAAACATTTTACAATTCGTATGGAAACACAAAAGACCCCGAATAGCCAAAGCAATCTTGAGAAAGAAAAACAGAGCTGGAGGAATCAGGCTCCCCGACCTCAAACTATACTAACCCTATCCTTTTAAGTGTTCAATCCTTTCAGAACTATGTAGACATAAGTGATTTAATTAGAAGTCCATCCTGTAGGCTACTAAAAGTCTTCTCAATAGACAGAATAAATGTATTTAGAATGAAACTTCTTTTCAGGGAAGTGGTTGTCACATATACTTGATACATTTCAAAATATTTAAAATAACTATATCAATTTCAATAATTTTTGGTCCCTGTCAAAGTTTAAATGATAATCTTCATGAATGCATGTCAGTGTCCCATGTGCCATATGCTATAAACCCAAGGAGATTATTGAATTCAGTTATCAATATTTATACAGTAGCTTTTTTGACAAATGCTCAGAGAATTGTAAAATAGCTATTATGTTTAGAGATAAAGACTATGAGATAGATTTGCTTCATATTCCGACAATGTTTCCTATTGTCTTAAGCCTATACTGTTGCCATAGTTACAGCATGAGGTTCAAAAATCCTCTCTTCTTTGTAATATGTTAAAGGATAACTTTATAATATTCTGGTAGACTATAATATTCACAAATATACCATCATATAAATACAGTTCTTATTTTACTATCAGACCCCACTATTTCAAACATGAAATGAGCAGGAATTTTTTGATATTAACTATGAATAATAATGCTAAATATTTTAGGGATTCTTATCAAAACAAACTAAAGGAAAGGGAGAGAAATAAAATAATTTTTCTTTTAGTTGGTTTTGTTACATTATTACAATTATGCATTATCATTTTTATTCACAGTACTCTAAGGCAGCCATTTGTTTTTCCAAATCAATGCTTGAAAATTAGAATACAATTTATAATTTCTACATCAGTGGAGACTTATTGTGTCTTTGAAACAGTGAACCCTGGAAGGAAGCCCTTTGAAGCCCTGTCTTTCCCTCTTCCCGTATCTCAGATCTCTCAGACTAAATGTTCTCCATTCCCCCTTCATCATCGAATTCTGTGTATCATGATTAAGTCACTTATCTTTTCAGTCCTTACTTTCTACCTTGAGAATGCAAGGATGACAGAGAAGTACACTTGACATTTGACATCCCCCTAGCAAAGATAGGAAATGAATAAGATCGGATGTTGTGAGAATGAATGAAACTGCATCTGCAGAGAGAATGTTGAGCTTTTCAAGAAAACAACTAGCACGTTGCAGGTTGTCTGTTGATTGTAATTCATTCTTCAATTAGACAGGCAGGTATAAAAAAGAGCAAACAAATGTAAAGAAACCCCTTGCCCCAAATGCCAACTGCTAAGAATTTTTTATCTTGAACTTTTTGATTTCCATTCTGCCTGTGCACTTTCAGGACAAGGTGAGTGCATTTGCAGCAAAGAAGGCTTTTGTTGAATAACTGAATCACGCAACCATTCACAAACCACCTATGCCTGCCTAGTGGCTAATTCCTTAAACATACCAGTCAGCTGTCACACTGAAAAGTCCTATGAACGGCTTCAACATGATTTTTTTTTTTTTTTTTTTTGCGGTACGCGGGCCTCTCACCGTTGTGGCCTCTCCCGTTGCGGAGCACAGGCTCCGGACGCGCAGGCTCAGCGGCCACGGCTCACGGGCCCAGCCGCTCCGGGGCACGAACCCGCGTCCCCTGCATCGGCAGGCGGACTCTCAACCACAGCGCCACCAAGGAAGCCCCTGTTTTAGTCTTGATTGGCGGGTATCACCTCCTTCTCCTCCACCTGCTGTTTCTCCAGGCACCTGATTCCTCTCCCAGCAAGTCTCTGCATTACACAACTTGTAGCAATGACTTAATGCAAAACAATATTTTTGCTATTTGATAATTCTTGAAACTGATTTAGGAAAAAGGGGATGGGATGAAGTATGACATGCCTTCTGGCACTACTAGTTGCAAGTTATGCATTTGATGTTTTATTTTCCTAATACCTAATCCATTTTTTGTGTGAACGTCACAGGGTACTTGTTCAAGGCCCCAATATTACTGAAATTTTTTTCATCATAAATGTTAAATTCCAATTCAGACAAATCTATACACAATTTTAAAAGCTGTATAATCAGAAGCTAAATTTCAATGTGTATTGGAGAAAAATTATTGCATATTTTATTGGAAAATAAAACAATAATAGCATGTATTATTCACTTACTGACAATTCTGGAGGTAATTTCAAACACCCAATGATTTCATCAACAACACATTTCTTTCAATACTCCATACCGCTTGTCTTCAGATATTAACTTTAACCGTGAACTTGCTCCCTTCTGGTCAAAGTGGCCATGAAATCATCTCTTTATACATCTTCAGTTATAAAGATTTATATGATAATGCTCATAATTGCTGTGGACTTGCCTCTAGGCTGACATCATAATAAAAAAATAATGGATGATATCATCTTATAACTCACTATTGGCTTTCCCTATAAAACAAAGCAGTTATTTATCAATAACCAACTAAAACATAGTGATGATGTTTTATTTCTTAAAATAAGCAAATTATATAATTTCTTTTGTATTTATCTAAAGAATATTTTGGTTAATTTAATTTTCCAAAGTTGGGTCTTACTCTTAAAATTTTTCGAAATGGCGATTCTAGTAATTTGATTAATTTAACAGATAAACATTATATTTAAGTCTTATATTCTACTATCATGTCAATTTTCTGTTCATTCATTTAACCTTTAATTCATTCACATATTAATGCAGTTTATTTATGCTTTCAATTAAACAAATGATAACATAGTGGGGAGACAACACGATAAAATGTTCAAATATGTGGATTCTACAGCAAAACTTTCTGTGTTTGAATCTACTCCTTGGTATTTCATTCAGTCTCACTGTGTCCAAGTTTTCCTATCTGGAAAAAAGAGATAAAATGCACATACCTCATAGGGTTATCATCTTTGTATGCGTTAATATATGTAAATTGCTTAGAAGAGTCCATGGTTCCTAATAATTACTAAATACAAATAACAAATAAATATACATAATTGAAGAAAAAGATATACTGTTTCCATAATTGCCACACTTAGCTGTTTCTGTATGATTAAAAAGCTCAAGCATCAAAAGCAAAAATAGGGCTTCCCTGGTGGCGCAGTGGTTGAGAGTCCGCCTGCCGATGCGGGGGACGTGGGTTCGTGCCCCGGTCTGGGAAGATCCCACGTGCCGCGGAGCGGCTGGGCCCGTGAGCCATGGCCGCTGAGCCTGCGCGTCCGGAGCCTGTGCTCCGCAACGGGAGAGGCCGCAGCAGTGAGAGGCCCGCGTACCGCAAAAAAAAAAAAAAAAAGCAAAAATAGGCAAGTGGGACTACATCCAACAAAAAAGCTTCTGCACAGTAAAGGAAACAATCAACAGAGCGAAAGACAAACGTATGGAATAGGAGAAAATATTTGCAAGCCGTATATCTAATAAGGAGCTAATATCCTCAATATATAAGGAGCTCCTACAATTCAATAGAAAAAATCCCCCAAATAATCCAATTTTAAAATGGGCAAAGGACTTGAATAGATATTTCTCAAAAGAAGACATACAAATGGTCAATAGATACGTGAACAGATGCTCAACATTACTAATCATCAGGGAAATGTAAATCAAAACCACAATCAGATATCACCTCATACCTGTTAGGGTGGCCACTAAGAAAAAAAAGAAAACAGAAAATAACACAATTGTTGGTCAGGATGTGGAGAAATTGGAACACTTATGCACTATTGATGGGAATGTAAAATGGTGCAGCCTCTATAGGAAACACTGGGGGGTTTCCTCAAAAAATTAAAAAGTGAACTACCATATGATTCAGCAATTCACTCCTGGGTATTTATCCCAAAGAACTAAAATCACAATCTCACAGAGGTACCTGCACTCCCATGTTCACTGCTGCATTATCCACAATAGCTAAGAGGTGGAAGCAACCTAAATGCCCACCAGTGGATGAATGGATAAAGAAAACGTGGTTTACAAATACAATGGAATATTAGTCAGCCTCAAAAAAAATCAATCGTGCCATATATGACTACATAGATGGACCTTGAGGATATTATGTTAAACAAAGAAGGATATAGTGCATAATTCCGTTTACATAATGTGTCTACGGTAGTCAATCTCACAGAAGCAGAAAGTAGAATTGTGGTTGCCGGGGGCTGGGAGTGGGAAGAAATGGGAGTTGCTGTTCAATGGTATAAAGTCTCAGTCACACAAGATGAAACAGTTCTAGAGACCTACTGTACAACAATGTCCATATAAATAACCACACCCTACTGTATACATACAAATTTGTTAAAAGAGTAGATTTCATATTATGTGGGGTTTTTTTAAACCACAATTAAAATTAAAAAGTTCAATCAGTTCAAACCCACAAAACTGGGTTTGTTTTGGGTGGATATACCGCACAACCAATGGTCAGCTGATGACCTATATTCTCCATTTTCAAATTCTACTCCTGATGGGACAAAACCTAAAGAGTTTGGGCTTTGTGCTACCACACCTGCTGTCAATCTGACTGGAATAAGATTTTGTCAGACAAAATCAATGTAAATCATATTATATCAATTAGGACCCTTTTCCCGTGCAAATGACAATAAATCAATGCACGCTGACTTTTGCAAAACTGAACTTATTGACTCATAAAACCGAAAAACCCAGGAGTAGTACTTTAGGCACAACTTAATCCAGAAGCTCAAATTATTTGGAATCATTCGTTTCTGTTCTGCTTTTCTCTCTATTGGCTTTTTTTCCCGCGGGTCCTAATCGTCCCCAGGCCCACTTTTTCCTTTCTGGCAGCTGCCCGACCCTGAACACCGCATGTTTCTTTCCAAGTACACCTGTGTTATCTTATATTACATATGTACCGTATACATAATATATATAGTATATCATCCTATGTAACATAAATATATATAGCATATAAGCACAAAATTATCATTACTGAGTAGTCCAGTAGGTTCAGTACTACTCAACAGACCATTTAGCCATATTATTAAAGCCCTAAAGTAAACATCCATTTGGCTCCTATTATGTGCAGATCCCTGTACCAGTGGACTCTCTCCGAATATTTGACAGAAACAGTGTCGTTGTATCATTTGCTTGATTTGCTCAAGTGTTCATCACTGATCAGTCACTTTGGCCGTAGAATTTAATGTATTAGTTGGATGACCCTATATCACCCTCTACCCTGGAGGCAGGAGTGGAGTAATATATTTTTATATTTTATACTGTTTAAGGAAACTGCAAACTTGTTATATTTTAATAATCTCTTTAAAAACTATGTTCCATATTTCATTTGTTTTATCCAAATTCTGCTTACAGTAATGGGCTTTAATTTTATATTCACTATTCCAGGAGAGCAGATTTTCTTTTCAAGCACCTCTATCCATATGTATGTAGTTATGAATCCTAAGTTATGTGCCTAAAATTTTAAAAATGAGTCAAAGGTATATACTAAGAATAAATTATTTAAAAAATCCTCATTGCTAAGGGTAACAAGAACTATATGTTTCATCTTTAAAATAATGTCCAGATTGTCTAAGGAAATGCAAATCCTTCATTTCAAAAAGAGGGACAAGCTGGTACTTGAAAGTAAATTCTAGATAGATAAGATATTACATTCTAACATATGTATACATATTCATTCCCTCTCTATCGATCTACTATCTATCTATTTTCATTTATTAAGCACTTTTTTCCCATTTTGGGGAATCAAAATTATAATTATTTTATTCTTTTTGAAAGTAATCTATACTATTAGTATTATTACCTAGGTAAGTTGGCCTTGGATGTGCAAAGCACACAAGGAGTGTTATTTTAGGACAGCACATTGGCTCTTCATGCATCAGTTTGACCTTCTTCTCTCACTCCCTGGCAAATCTACTTTGTTTATTCAATACCGAACCTTCTTGAAAAGGAAAGCAAACACTCAGAAAGAAGAAGCTTTATATAAGAGCTTTGTCCCTCCCTGGAGGATTTTGTCATCTGAAAACTAATTTGGGAGAAACTCCAAAAACAAACAAAAAAGATAATGTCTGCTCACTAAGATGATTGGCATGACCACAAATTTACACAAATAATACATTTGGCATTAGTTTGATTACCCCTCCCAATTATTTGGAATCATTCCTAATATATATTGTAGGCTTCTGCAGCTGTAGCATCTATTACAAACATTTTTCCGATTTTTAGAGTTGAGGTTTCAGGTGGAATCTTCATGGTAGCTATATGAATACCGTGGGGAACACCTCATTCAAACTTGGAAATAAAATTGTTTTGTGGAGCAAAAGAAAAAACTCACTGGGTATGAATCTAACAGAGTGTGTACTCGATGTACAAAAATAGGATGAGCTCTATTTTCTTATTTCTAAACTCAATCTAACCTCAAGCTCTAACAGTGGCTCAAATACAGGAAGACAATTATTTTCTAAATTGAATATACATAACCACTTACGATTTAAAATTCACTTCCTAAATGCCATTAGCTGGTTCTCAACTGATGACTAGGCTCAAGGATCACCATGTCCCAATGGCGGAAATTCTGTTCCCGTTTTGAAGGGAACAGAGTTATTAGTAGGACCTGGGAACTAATGAACAGGTACCACGCTGGGGACAAAATGTAAATATCAGTAAGACATTTTTGACATGGGGGAACTTTCCTATAACTCAGAACTTAACGACTTGACAAGGACATCTAAAGCAAGCACTAGTAGCTACTAATAAATCACTGGAACATCTCTTTGAAGCGTTAAGAAAACAATGGCTTACAATGGAACAGCTGGAGACGCTGCTTTTGAGGGCCTGTAGCACCCTCAAGAACCACTCTCAGTTTCTGCTAACAATCTCTTTCGTCTCAAAATGGAGACAGGACTTCCCTAGTTAAGCCACGCTGAGATTTGAACCTAGCATTTGGTCTTGAACCTCGTAGCAGGTGAGGTTGGATTTTGAGAGAGCAAGCATCATTCTGTACGGCATTTGCCTTGGAGTAGGGAATTACACGGTTTTGAGACAAGGGGAGGCCGCTTTTCTTGAGCAATTGTAGATGAGACGCCTGCGCTGACCCAGAGGATTTGGGGAAATCTGAATGTTCAAAGTTCCCAAGCACAGCCACCATGGTATCTCCATCACAGGTCTCAGGGTCTCACTTCCCTACCCCAGCCTGACTTTAATATAGAGATAGTAGCCATATGGCATATGCCAAGGCACCCTATTCTGTTCTCTATCCCAAATTTCCACAGTGCATAGTTGCTGGTCATCCTTCAGTATACTCCATATCCAATCCTTCTTGGGTTGAGCAATTACAAAAGAAGTCAGACGCTCTGGACAAGAGTAATACTTGGGACAGGGTTATTATGAGATGGGGCAAGGTATAGGGAATGGCTAAGTCAAGAGGGAAACGTTACAGTTTTTCTGACCCAAGACACACTCCAAATTCCCATCACCTAATTTCAGGTGGAGAAGAACAAGCTAAGACTTAAATTTTTGTTCTTTCTTTACATAAGCATCATATCAAGCCAGTTTCTAGTCCCAAGGGAATAATGAAAAATGTCACAATTGCTGTGTAAGCACTCTGAAAGGATGCAAGGCATCTGCATGAGATAATCTTAGAACATCACACACTAATTTAGCCACCAAGTGACTACTCCTGAATGAATGACCTCAGGTCATTGACCTCAGCATGACCTCAGAATGACCTCAGCAGGAAAACTATCCAACTGAACCCAGCTCAAATTGTTGACCCCCAAAATCATGAGCTAATAAATGGATTATTGTTTTTAGCCATTAAGTTTTGAGTTGGTTTATTTTATAGCAATTAATAACTGACACACAAGGAGAATATATTAGAAATATTGGGCATAACAATAATCATTGTTAAAATGTTAAATGAGTTGATTGAAACGGTCAACACTGAAGTACTTTCCCAGAAGGTATCAAGAAAAAAAATTCTTGGATATGAAGAACAGATGTAAGATTATGCACACATCTCAGAATGAAAGAGGGGTTAGATAATAAAAAATGGGAAGAAATATTTCCTGTTAATAATAACAAAGAATGTTATAGGACCTCGAACCAAAAACACATATGAATACTGAACAGAATATTTTGGCAAAAAAATAAGCAGCTAGAATAACAATAATAAAATTTTATTAAAGAAAAAAGAAATTTCTAAAAGAGTATGAAGAAAGGAAAAAAGAAAACAACCAACGCAGATCAACAGAAACAAACACAGATCTCAGAAAATAAGAATTATATTGACAACAATCTTCTGAAAAGAAACATGGGGCACAAGAAAGTCTACAGAGCTATATTGTTAGTGTTAAAGAAAAAACACTTTGAAACTGAAATTTAAAAGCATGTAACCTATCACTTAAATTCAAGAGTGAAAAGAAAGATATTTTTGGCATACCCAATTTTAAAGAATGCTTAGATGATGTGTTATAGCAAGAAGAATAATGCCTTTAGGAGGCCATATTACTGTGTTCTGATATTAGTTCTGTATGTTTATCTTTTGAATTTACCAGTTTTGTTTTTTGCATATGATGTATTTGTTTTTAATAAATGCTTAATAAGAGTTTAAAATGAGTAATAAACTCATTTTGCTTGTTACGTTGAATTAAATTTCTGCTTACATCAAATAAATTGAGCTTATGTTCATATGTTCCCAACCTTTGCTAATTTTAAGTATATTTAAGCAGTCAGTTTCTGAGAGGATTGTGTTAAAAATCTTAAACTGCAATTATTATTTCATATAATTCACTATTTCTTCATTTGTTCTTTTTTACAAAATGTTAATCAGGCTACATTTTAGCTGTATATACGGTGAGGAACATTATATCAACTTGTCATATTTCTTTTTTTTCTATAAATATATAACAACATTTTTTTTCTCATGATATTTATTTTGCTTTATTTCTATTTGCTTAATATTTGCCATCTCAGTGTACATACCTGACTGGGACATCTTTTGCCCCACAGTGGCCACACCCCTGGTATCCCTTTAGTTTTTTTGTTTTTGTTTTTGTGGTCGCACTGCTCAGCTTGTGGGATATTAGTTCCCTAACCAGCGATCGACCCGGGCCGCCTGCAGTGGAAGCGTGGAGTCCTAACCACTGGACCGCCAGGGGAGTCCCGTGATGTTCCTTTATACTGCACGCAGCCTTACAGTCACCTTTATGCTTTCCAGCCCAGAGATAGCAATGGGGCAGGTATGAGAGATCATATATTCTGAAGATGGGCTCCACAATATCTCCAGTCCCTCACCTTCTTCAATGTGACCATGTCGCTTTGCCAATAAGAGGTAAATCCTACTTCTCTGTTCCCTTGAATCTGAGTGGACCCTGTGATTGCTTTGTTCAGCAGAATATGACAGAAGTGATCACGCACTAGTTGAAGAGGACAGTTTCACTGGCCTTGCAGCTTCTGTTCCCCGTTCCTCACAAGTAAGAAACCACTGTAAGATGTGCAAATAACCTGATACTACCATGTTGTGAGAAGCCCAGCCCATGCGGAAAACACTGGGGAATGAAGCATCATGGCTTGAGAGTCGAAGAATGAAAGAGAGAAAAAGGGGCACCAAGGCATCACATATGGGAGGAAAGAAGTTATCTTGGAAGTTGATCCTCAGTTCTAGCCACATCAGGTGGTACCACATGGAGCAGAAACAAGCCACCCTTCCACAATCTTCTTGATGGAGCAGTATGTTACACAGCAATATATAACTGGAACAGAATTAGTAGCTGGAAGTGAGAAGATGCAGGTGTTAAAAAAAAAAATAAGGCTAAATCAAGTGTCATTGGCTTTGGGACTGAGCAGAAGCTGGAAGCCTAAAGGTTTTTAAGGAGACTTAGTGGGAGCTGAGAAGATCATGCAGAAATTGTTATCAGAGGCAGGAGAAAAGTTGACATGCATTGTACAATGGTGGAAAGTTTAACAAAACTGCCACCTTCTTTAATTTAGAAAATAGAAAATATATCTAATGATGTGATGAATCTGAGCTTTACTAAGAAAATGCCAATAGGCTTATTTTAGCTGTGTATGCTAAGGCACACCTAGAGAGAGAAAAGCTAATGATGAAACTGTTCACATTTCAAGCAGAATTTAGAGAAAACATAAAGGAGCCAGAACCTGATAAATTCAAAAAATAAGACTTTTTGTCATCCCCAGACTGTGCAGACTGTGCAATTAAGAAACGACTTCAAAATACAAGTTAAAACCAGGACATAGCCAGTAAAACAGGACTTCAGGACAAGTTCAAATCAAAGTTGCTGCTGTAAGAATCTTGACTAATAATTCAGCTAGAAGAAAAGGTCTCAAGAATCTTATATGTACATTGTAGATTCTCTCAACTAGACAATAGGGCAACTAATGACCTTAAAGGCATTATTCCACAGCCCCTAATTCTTAGCCCAAGGCAGAGAAGGAAATCTCTCAAAGAGATTTATTAATGTAATTTTTACCTTATGGAGGAGACCCCAATGAGATCTATAGGAAACCCACAAAGCTTTTAAGAAAAGTGTATTGGCAGAAGTATCCAGAGCAATGAAAGGGAGAGTTGTGACATTATGATAAAGCTCTCTCAGCAAACCCCACTCATAGCCCCTAGTCTTCTCCATCTCTGCTGCAGGCTCTGGTCTTCCCAACTCAGGACACAACTATCTTCTGTTTTCTTAAGAGTTTCTCACATTGTTTGTATTAGTTATTTTGCTTGGCTGTGATATATGCCAAACTTTCTCAGCTTAGATATCTATAAGTATTTTTATATTAAGCTATAAAAGTATATAGAGCTTGATGATATAGCTATCCTACAGCTATTGCTATAGATAAATATATAGATATAGATGTAAAAATAGGTATAGGTACGTGTATAGATATAGGTGTAGGTATAAATATTATCCAGGTACCTAGGTTTTTATGGAACTGTTTCCATCTGCAAGACACAAAAATAGGTGTTTTTGATCACTGTGTTAATAAAAACTGGCAATAATTATTTATGCGTGCCTGACACTGTGCTCAGTGCTTTATCAGTCATTCCATTTTTCAATAACTCTATATATTATTTCTGTTTTAAAGATAAGAGCAAGTAGGCTAAGAAAGTTTAAGTGATTTTATATATCTTCTAATTTACAGACCTGGCATTCTAAAAAGACATTTCTGATTCCAGCGTTCTTAACTTCTATACCTCACATTTAAATATTGTAAAAATCTTATTAAAGAATTGCAATTTCTTCTAACAAGTCATATGGTTATTATTCAGTTTGGATATATGCAATGTCTACCCACCTTCTGTCTCCTTATGTTGTGTGTGTGTCTGTGTGTCTAATTACTCATTTATTCCAGTAAGACTTTATAACAACACAAAAAAACTCTGCCATTCTCCATTTTTACCTTCTATGTCCCAAGAAATTTGTGCTCCCTGAGCTTTTTCTTACAATGCACTTGCTATTTTCTTTAATTGCTTTTTGGATTTTTTTTTAAGCTAAGGCCCATGGATGCACTTATTACACTCAGCAGTGGCTCCAGAGGCATGTACACTCTGGCTGGATGTGAGTAGTGAAAAAAAGCAGAAGAAATTAAGGCTTTCCTTTGAACTCAGGTGAAAAAAATCCAAATTGAGTAGCAAGCATTTTTTCCTACTTTTCTTCCCCCTGTGGGTTAGAAGATCTAGGATTCCATCAGTTATTATGTTACAAATAAAGCGGCATTGGGGAAATCTCTGCACTTCTTTTGGTCTCATTTTCTTCATTTGTAAAATGATAAGATAGGATAAGACTGAGGATTGCTCACTCACATGCACACAGAGGCCAGAAAATCACCACTCTATTCTGTGTCCTGAACAGTCAAAACTGGTATTATAAAATTGTTGACAGAGGTGGAAACTATATGTTAGTGCAGATGAAATGGTAAAGTGGAGCAGATATTCCCTACATAGTATCTCAGAGTAGTTGAGGATGGAGGAGATTGTACTGAATTATCAATTGCTCATTCGGATTAAAAGGGCTGCTGACATTTAGGAATGTCGGTCAACTGTGGTCCACTGAGGAGTTTTAAGTGAAACAAGAATTATCCACAATTGGATTGAATAAAATACATTACTCAAAAGCATCAGCTTATAACCTTTGGACAAACAGAACTATGCTGTGCTTTTCAATTACAAACTAAGATAATTTTAACTTAGTCTTCTGTGATTTTAACTCAGATATTAACTCGGTTCTCACAATCTGACCTGGTGAGAGCATCTAGTTCTTGTAATACCAAAGCATGTCTCCCATCTTATAAGTTGTCAAGAAAGACCTAAAAACAAACATTTTAAAATCTTCAAATTCGTATTCTATGCATATGTAAGAATTATTTTCTCTTTACTTATCTGTCTGTTTCTTTGACAAAGATCCACTGTGCTCAGAGGACTGTGTTAAGACAGCTTTCAGAGTGCCCCTCCAAATGCTACTGCTTTATGTCATTTCCAAAACCCTTTTCTTTCTTTTCACTCCATTAGAAAGCATCATTTTAGAAGGAAGTGAAATTGTGACAGGAGTTATGTATTGCATATAACCTAGTAATAACTGTAATAAATCCTTTAATTTCCCAGAGAAATATATTGAAAAATTAACTGTGTTTGTCAATTATAAAACTATTCTGAAGGCTATTATTTTAAATAATACATTTACTAAAAAACATTGAGGACATTTTTCCTTGATTAAAAAAAACCATAACCATAACCATTTGTCAAAAATTCTGCTGCAGTATTGCTCCTTTCTGAAATTGTATTTTTTTGCAAATCATTCTGCCCTAAAAATAGGGGAAAAGAGCTATTTAAAATTTCTCTTTTTGTCTTGCAAAAGGAGACATTTGGGGCATTTCCTTACAATCTATTGAGTATAACAAAAAGTGGACAACCAAAGAAATAATAGATAGGACACACGAGAAGATGGCAGAATAGTAAGACGTGGAGATCACCTTCCTCCCCACAGATACACCAGAAATACATCTACACGTGGAACAACTCCTACAGAACGCCCACTGAACGCTGGCAGAAGACCTCAGACCTCCCAAAAGGCAAGAAACCCCCCACGTACCTGGGTAGGGCAAAAGAAAAAAGAATAAACAGAGACAAAAGGATAGGGATGGGACCTGCACCAGTGGGAGAGAGCTGTGAAGGAGGAAAGGTTTCCACACACTAGAACCCCTTTGTGGGTGGAGACTGTGGGTGGCGGAGGAGAGCACTGCAACAGGGGTGCGAAGGGCAAAGCGAAGAGATTCCCGCACAGAGGATCAGGGCCGACCGGCACTCACCAGTCTGAGAGGCTTGTCTGCTCACACGCCAGGGCGGGCAGGACCTGGAGTTGAGGCTCGGGCTTCGGTCGGAGCGCAGGGAGAGAACTGGGGTTGGCGGCGTGAACACAGCCTGCAGGGGGTTAGTGCGCCACAGCTGGCCGGGAGGGAGTCCGGGAAAAGTCTGGAGCTGCCGAAGAGGCAAGAGGCTTTTTCTTGCCCCTTTGTTTCCTGGTGCGCGAGGAGAGGGGATTCAGAGCGCTGCTTAAAGGAGCTCCAGAGACGGGCGCGAGCGCGGCTATCAGCGCGGACCCCAGAGACGGTTGGGAGACGCTAAGGCTGCTGCTGCCGCCACCAAGAAGCCTGTGTGCGAGCACAGGTCACTATCCACACTTCCCTTCCGGGGTGCCTGTGCAGCCGCCACCGCCAGGCTCCCGGGATCCAGGGACAACTTCCCCGGGAGAACGCACGGCGCGCCTCAGGCTGTTGCAACGTCATGCCGGCGCAACGTCACACCAGCCTCTGCCGCCGCAGGCCCGCCCTGCACTCCACGCCCCCCCCGCCCCCCGGCCTGAGTGAGCCAGAGCCCCCGAATCAGTGGCTTCTTTAACCCCGTCCTGTCTGAGCGAAGAACAGACGCCCTCCGGCGACCTACATGCAGAGGCGGGTCCAAATCCAAAGCTGAGCCCCTGGGAGCTGTGCGAACAAAGAAGAGAAAGGGAAATCTCTCCCAGCAGCGGATTAAATCTCCACCATCAACTTGATATACCCCGCATCTGTGGAATACATGAATAGACAACGAATCATCCCAAATTGAGGAGGTGGACTTTCGGAGCAAGATATATTATTTTTTCCCCTTTTCCTCTTTTTGTGAGTGTGTATGTGTATGCTTCTGTGTGAGATTTTGTCTGTATAGCTTTGCTTCCACCATTTGTCCTAGGGTTCTATCCAACTGTTTTTTTTTATTGTTGTTCTTTTTGTTTTTTTCTTTTTAAAAAGAAAATTTTTTCTTAATTATTTTTTATTTTAATAACTTTATTTTAGTTTATCTTACTTTATTTTATTTTATCCTCTTTTCTTTTTTCTATTTTTTCTCCCTTTTATTCTGAGCCGTGTGGAGGACGGTCTCTTGTTGCTCCAGCCAGGCATCAGGACTGTACCTCTGAGGCGGGAGAGCCAAGTTCAAGACACTGGTCAACAAGAGACCTCCCAGCTCCATGTAATATCAAATGGTGAAAATCTCCCAGAGATCTCCATCTCAACACCAAGACCCATCTTCACTCAACGACCAGCTAGCTACGGTGCTGGACACCCTATGCCAAACAACTAGCAAGACAGGAACACAGCCCCATCCATTAGCAGAGAGGCTGCCTAAAATCATAATAAGGCCACAGACACCCCAAAACACACCACCAGATGTGGACATGGCTACCAGAAAGACAAGATCCACCCTCATCCACCAGAACAGAGGCACTAGTCCCCTCCACCAGGAAGCTTACCCAACCCACTGAACCAACCTTAGCCACTGGGGACAGACACCAGAAACAACGGGAATTACAAACGTGCAGCCTGCAAAAAGGAGACCCCAAACACAGTAAGATAAGAAAAATGAGAAGACAGAAAAACACACAGCAGATGAAGGAGCAAGGAAAAAACCCACCAGACCTAACAAATGAAGAGGAAATAGGCAGTCTACCTGAAAAAGAATTCAGAATAATGATAGTAAAGATGATCCAAAATCTTGGAAATAGAATAGAGAAAATAGAAGAAACATTTAACAGGGACCTAGAAGAACTAAAGAGGAAATAAGCAATGATGAACAACACAATAAATGAAATTAAAAATACTCTAGATGGGATCAATAGCAGAATAACTGAGGCAGAAGAACGGATAAGTGACCTGGAAGATAAAATAGTGGAAATAACTACTGCAGAGCAGAATAAAGAAAAAAGAATGTAAAGAAATGAGCACAGTGTCAGAGATCTCTGGGACAACATTAAATGCACCAACATTCGAATTATAGGGGTCCCAGAAGAAGAAGAGAAAAAGAAAGGGACTGAGAAAATATTTGAAGAGATTATAGTTGAAAACTTCCCTAATATGGGAAAGGAAACAGTTAATCAAGTCCAGGGAGCACAGAGAGTCCCATACAGGATAAATCCAAGGAGAAACATGCCAAGACACATATTAATCAAACTATCAAAAATTAAATACAAAGAAAACATTAAAAGCAGCAAGGAAAAAACAACAAATAACACACAAGGGAATCCCCATAAGTTTAACAGCTGATCTTTCAGCAGAAACTCTGCAGGCCAGAAGGGAGTGGCAGGACATATTTAAAGTGATGAAGGAGAAAAACCTGCAACCAAGACTACTCTACCCAGCAAGGATCTCGTTCAGATTTGATGGAGAAACTAAAACCTTTACAGACAAGCAAAATCTAAGAGAGTTCAGCACCACCAAACCAGCTTTACAACAAATGCTAAAGGAACTTCTCTAGGCAGGAAACACAAGAGAAGGAAAAGACCTACAATAACAAACCCAAAACAATTAAGAAAATGGGAATAGGAACATACATATCAATAATTACCTTAAATGTAAATGGATGAAGTGCTCCCACCAAATGACACAGACTGGCTGAATGGATACAAAAACAAGACCCTTGTATATGCTGTCTACAAGAGACCCACTTAAGACCTAGGGACAGATACAGACTGAAAGTGAGGGGATGGAAAAAGATATCCCATGCAAATGAAAATCAAAAGAAAGCTGGAATAGCAATTCTTATATCAGACAAAATAGACTTTAAAATAAAGACTATTACAAGAGACAAAGAAGGACACTACATAATGATCAAGGGATCAATCCAAGAAGGAGATATAACAATTGTAAATATTTATACACCCAACATAGGAACACCTCAATATATAAGGCAAATACTAACAGCCATAAAAGGGGAAATTGACAGTAACACAATCATAGTAGGGAACTTTAACACCCCACTTTCACCAATGGACAGATCCTCCCAAATGAAAATAAATAAGGAAACCCAAGCTTTAAATGATACATTAAACAAGATGGACTTAATTGATATTTATAGGACATTCCATCCAAAAACAACAGAATACAAATTTTTCTCAAGTGCTCATGGAACATTCTCCAGGATAGATCATATCTTGGGTCACAAATCAAGCCTTGGTAAATTTAAGAAAATTGAAATCATATCAAGTATCTTTTCCGACCACAATGCTATGAGACTAGTTATCAATTACAGGAAAAGATCTGTAAAATATACAAACACATGTAGGCTAAACAATACACTACTTAATAACCAAGAAATCACTGAAGAAATCAAAGAGGAAATAAAAAAATACCTAGAAAAAAGTGACAGTGAAAACACAACGACCCAAAACCTATGGGATGCCACAAAAGCAGTTCTAAGAGGGAAGTTTATAGCAATACAATCCTACATTAAGAAACAGGAAACATCTCAAATAAACAACCTAAACTTGCACCTAAAGCAATTAGAGAAAGAAGAACAAAGGAAACCCCAAAGTTAGCAGAAGGAAAGAAATCACAAAGAGCAGATCAGAAATAAATGAAAAAGACATGAAGGAAATGATAGCAAAGATCAATAAAACTAAAAGCTGGTTCTTCGAGAAGGTAAACAAAATTGATAAACCATTAACCAGACTCATCAAGAAAAAAAGGGAGAAGCCTCAAATCAATAAAATTAGAAGTGAAAAAGGAGAAGCAATAACTGACACTGCAGAAATACAAAGGATCATGGGAGATTACTTCAAGCAACTCTGTGCCAATAAAATGGACAACCTGGAAGAAATGGACAAATTCTAAGAAATGCACAACCTGCTGAGACTGAACCAGGAAGAAATAGAAAATATGAACAAACCAATCACAAGCACTGAAATTGAGACTGTGATTAAAATTCTTCCAACAAACAAAAGCCCAGGACCAGATGGCTTCACAGACGAATTCTAGCAAATATTTAGAGAAGAGCTAATACCTATCCTTCTCAAACTCTTCCAAAATATATCAGATGGAGGAACACTCCCAAACTCATTCTACGAGGCCACCATCACCCTGATCCCAAAACCAGACAAAGATGTCACAAAGAAAGAAAACTACTGGCCAGTATCACTGATGAATATAGATGCAAAAATCCTCAACAAAATACTAGCAAATAGAATCCAACAGCACATTAAAAGGATCATACACCATGATCAAGTGGGGTTTATTCCAGGAATGCAAGTATTCTTCAATATACGCAAATCAATCAACGTGATACACCATATTAACAAATTGAAGGAGAAAAACCATATGATCATCTCAATAGATGCATAGAAAGCTTTTGACAAAATTCAACACCCATTTATGATAAAAACCCTCCAGAAAGTAGGCATAGAGGGAACTTTCCTCAACATAATAAAGGCCATATATGATGAACCCACAGTCAACATCGTCCTCAATGGTGAAAAACTGAAACCATTTCCACTAAGATCAGGAACAAGACACGTGTGCCCACTCTCACCACTACTGTTCAATATAGTTTTGGAAGTTTTAGCCACAGCAATCAGAGAAGAAAAAGAAATAAAAGGAATCCAAATTGGCAAAGAAGTAAAGCTGTCACTGTTTGCAGATGACATGATACTATACATAGAGAATCCTAAAGATGCTACCAGAAAACTACTAGAGCTAATCAATGAATTTGGTAAAGTAGCAGGATACAAAATTAATGCACAGAAATCTCTGGCATTCCTATACACTAATGATGAAAAATCTGAAAGTGAAATTAAGAAAACACTCCCATTTACCACTGCAACAAAAAGAATGAAATATCTAGGAATAAACCTACCTAAGGAGACAAAAGACCTGTATGCAGAAAATTATAAGACACTGATGAAAGAAATTAAAGATGATACAAATAGATGGAGAGATATACCATGTTTTTGGACTGGAAGAATCAACATTGTGAAAATGCCTCTACTACCCAAGCAATCTACAGATTCAATGCAATCCCTATCAAACTACCACTGGCATTTTTCACAGAACTAGAACAAAAAATTTCACAATTTGTATGGAAACACAAAAGACCCCGAATAGCCAAAGCAATCTTGAGAATGAAAAATGGAGCTGGAGGAATCAAGCTCCCTGACATCTGATTATACTACAAAGCTATAGGAATCAAGACAGTATGGTACTGGCACAAAAACAGAAATATAGATCAATGGATCAGGATAGAAAGCCCAGAGATAAACCCACGCACATATGGACACCTTATCTTTGATAAAGGAGTCAAGAATATACCGTGGAGAAAAGACAGCCTCTTCAATAAGTCGTGCTGGGAAAACTGGACAGGTACATGTAAAAGTGTGAAACTAGAACACTCCCTAACACCATACACAAAAATAAACTCAAAATGGATTAAAGACCTAAATAGAAGGCCAGACACTATCAAACTCTTAGAGAAAAACATAGGCAGAACACTCTATGACGTAAATCACAGCAAGATCCTTTTTGACCCCCCTCCTAGAGAAATGGAAATAAAAACAAAAATAAACAAATGGGACCTAATGAAACTTCAAAGCTTTTGCACAGCAAAGGAAACCATAAACAAGACGAAAAGACAACCCTCAGAATGGGAGAAAATATTTGCAGATGAAGCAACTGACAAAGGATTAATCTCCAAAATTTACAAGCAGCTCATGCAGCTCAACAACAAAAAAACAAACAACCCAATCCAAAAATGGGCAGAAGACCTAAATAGACATTTCTCCAAAGAAGATATACAGATTACCAACAAACACATGAAAGGATGCTCAACATCATTAATCATTAGAGAAATGCAAATCAAAACTACAATGAGATATCATCTCACACCAGTCAGAATGGCCATCATCAAAAAACCTAGAAACAATAAATGCTGGAAAGGGTGTGGAGAAAACGGAACACTCTTGCACTGTTGGTGGGAATGCAAATTGATACAGCCACTATGGAGAACAGTATGGAGGTTCCTTAAAAAACTAAAAATAGAATTACCATACGACCCAGCAATCCCACTACTGGGCATATACCCTGAGAAAACCATAATTCAAAAAGAGTCTTGTACCAAAGTTTTCATTGCAGCTCTATTTACAATAGCCAGGACATGGAAGCAACCTAAGTGTCCATCAACAGATGAATGAATAAAGAAGATGTGGCACATATATACAATGGAATATTACTCAGCCATAAAAAGAAACGAAATTGAGTTATTTGTAGTGAGGTGGATGGACCTAGAGTCTGTCACACAGAGTGAAGTCATTCAGAAAGAGAAAAACAAATAACGTATGCTAACACATATATATGGAATCTAAGAAAAGAAAAGAAAAAAAAAAGGTCATGAAGAACGTAGGGGTAAGACGGGAATAAAGACACAGACCTACTAGAGAATGGACTTGAGGATATGGCGAGGGGGAAGGGTAAACTTTGACAATGTGAGAGAGTGGCATGGACATATATACACTACCAAATGTAAGGTAGATAGCTAGTGGGAAGCAGCCGCATAGCACAGGGAGATCAGCTCGGTGCTTTGTGACTGCCTGGAGGGGTGGGATAGGGAGGGTGGGAGGGAGGGAGACGCAAGAGGGAAGAGATATGGGGACATATGTATATGTATAACTGATTCACTTTGTTATAAAGCAGAAACTAACACACCATTGTAAAGCAATTATACTCCAATAAAGATGTTAAAAAAATAATTATTACTGGACTGAAGAGACACAAAACATGAGAAAAAATTCTTCTTAAGAGCGTAGGATCAATCTAGATACCATCTCTATTTCTCCTTGACCCTGTTGTGCCGGATCAATGCTTTGTATCTGGTAGGTGCATTTTTTTTTTGAAATATAGTTGACTTACACTATTGTGTTAGTTTTAGGTGTACAGCAAAGTGATTCAGTAATATTTTTTTTCAGATTATAGTCAATTATAGGTTACGACAAGATATTGAATATAATTCTTTGTATTATGCAGTAAATCTTTGTTGCTTAAAAATAAAAAAAAAAGAACTAAGGATACGGATACCATGCCAAGAAAAAGCAGAGTTCCCTTTCACCTTAATCAAGTAATCAACATATGAATGTAATCTACAACTAAATAAGAATTATAAACAGGACAGACATTTGGGGGGAGATGTAACCAAGTCTGGGAGGCTCAAGTGTAGGGAAGTTATGCCTGACAAAGTAACAAGTTAACAGGAAGATGAAGAGTTAACTAGGCAAAGAGTTGGAGGGTGGTCAAGGAGCTTTTCAGTAGGAGAAAACAACATAGGCAAAGGCCCTGTGACGGGGCAGGTGGTGGTGGAGAGTGTCAGTGTGTTCCAGAAATTGAAAGAAGGTAGTAAAACTTAAATAAGAAAAACAAAGGAGTAGAGGACCAAATGAGCCTAGAAAGGTAGGAAAAGGTCACACCATTCAGCGCCTTATAGAGCACGCTGAATGAGCTTCATGTTTATTCTAAGAAAATTTCAAAATCACTAAAGTACTTTAAACAAGAGATGTTGTGGGTGTTCTGGCTACAGTGTGGAGAATAGTTTGGAAAGTTATGAGAATGGATAAATGGGGTTTATTACATATACTTTTTGGCAACATTCTGATCTACGTGTAATTATCTTGTTATTATGATTATCTATGTATATGAGGTGAGTTAAGAGAAGACTTACTGGATACTGGGAAATTTGGGGCAAGGACCTAAAAAAAAAAAGAATAGATAAATGACTTTGTTATTATAAGTATATAGAATATATTTTTAAAGTTAATTTATTTCCATTGCCAAAGCTTGTTTCTCTCCTCAGATTTATTTCATGAGTCACATATAAGTCCTGTCCTACTTTAACACTCAGGGTTAGAGTTAAGTCCTTTTTTTTTTTTTGGCCTCTATTAAAAAATAAATTTATTTATTTTATTTATTTTATTTTTGGCCCTGTTGGGTCTCCATTGCTGCGAGCGGGCTTTCTCTAGTTGCGGCGAGTGGGCTTCTCATTGCAGTGGCTTCTCTTGTTGTGGAGCATGGGCTCTAGGCACGCAGGCTTCTGTAGTTGTGGCCTGCGGGCTCTAGAGCACAGGCTCAGTAGCTGTGGCGCACGGGCTTAGTTGCTCCGAGGCATTTGGGATCTTCCTGGACCAGGGCTTGAACCTGTGTCCCCTGCAT
Source organism: Aethalodelphis obliquidens (assembly GCF_003676395.1). Taxonomy (NCBI): domain Eukaryota; kingdom Metazoa; phylum Chordata; class Mammalia; order Artiodactyla; family Delphinidae; genus Aethalodelphis; species Aethalodelphis obliquidens. The sequence continues at coordinate 24,427,921 of NW_020837963.1, read as the reverse complement.
TGGCAGGTGGATTCTTAACCACTGCACCACCAGGGAACCCATTTTTTGCCTTTTTAAAAAAAAAATTTTATTGGAGTATAGTTGATTTACATTGTTGTGTTCAACAGGTAAATCTTGTCTTTTATTATTTTCTAAATCATCCATATAGTATCCAATAAATTGTTATAATAATAATACTATATGTCCTAAACTAGCCAAAGCAAGTAAATGTAGGTGATGCTATTAATTTATATACTTAAGGATAAAAAAATCATACCTAACCCATAAGTATCATTCACACATCTAATTTAGCTATTTTAAGTAGTTTTGTTTTCTTTAATGGATGTTTTGACACGGAACATGTATATTTATCCTTCAGCTTAATGTATTTTCTAAATATGATTAAATCCCTTTTTAAACTCTTGATGGAAGCTCCTCTTCTCCCCAAAATAACAGTGAGTGGATATAGTACGAAGGTGCCTCCTTTAAAGAAAAATGCACTTTTCAATCTCAATACGTATCTTTAGAAATGTTCTTTTAGTTTATGCTGATTTACAGATTACTAGCGATTTAATTAGGCCAGCGGTTACTAAAAAATCTCAATCTTATTTTTATAAGCTACTGTCAATTAAAAATGAACCAGAAGAAAAATAAAGGTTTAAAAAAAAATGTTGGCATAGATTGGTAGATAATGGAGTTATTTTTATTCTCCTCATATTTTTCCAGACATAATAATACATTTTTCTTGGAGGACAATTAACAGTAAATATGTAACAACATAGACAACAGCTACATATCTGCAAGTATAGGTGAAAATCGGTTAAGTAATGTGCTATGAAAGCTCTTGCCCACAAGAGGCTAATATTCTTGTGATATAATACAATATATTCGTACTAGGAAGAGAATCATATGTTATATTCCCTAGTCATTTTCATAACATATCCTGCCTAGTTTAAATGTGAGATTTCAAAGGTCCTATCTGTCTCCTATTTTATGAAGATTTTCTGCTCTGTCAGGATACATTTACAGACTGAAAGGAAATGGCTTCATCAGTCCTGCTTAAACCCAGTTTCCTACTAGAATATTGCAGGTAATTTTCCAAAAAAATTCCATCTTTGGCGGCAATTATTTATCAGGTGTCTTTGATAAACGAATATTATGACTTGTATCGTGAGTTAACAAAATGGAAGAAACAGAACTTTACAGCTCAGAACTATGTCAATTAAAATATGGTAGGAAATTTTCAAGAAACTCATATAATACAGAATGTATCAGAAACACTATTGATTTTGGTCTTTTTTTTTTTTTTTTGGTAACGTCACTTATTTTAGCTATTAAAAAAAATCCCTTGAAGATGTCAATACTGCGGATGAATTAATGAAAGATCCCTAGTGGGCCTGGGGCTTTATTATTTTCTATAGAGAACTACATGTATGTAGCTAAATACTACTTACTTTTGAATCAGAAGAGCAAGTGTCCTACACCGATTCTTTACAGGGTTTTGGAAATCCTCCTTATCACTCATTGTTATAGGGTGCAGGCTCAAAGGAAACCAGTGACAGTGTAAATTGGGTTCAAGAGGCATTAATTCTGCCTTATATCCTATAAGTAGTCTCTACCGCAATGCTAACTTCGGAGAACTGTGTCAAAGCACCCTCTTCTAGGACAGCACATTGAACTTATAAAAGCTAGCAGTTTATAAGCTCTCTCTTTCAACAAAATCACATCTTGAAATTTGGCCATATGTGAGCAAAACCTTCCCTTGGAGAAGCTGAACTTTTCCCATATGTCGGCTTTTCTCAGAAAGTAAAAACTCGTGGGTCTCCGTCAGGGAGGCAGCATTACTCAGCAAGCGGTAGTTCAGAACTCAAAAGTGAGAAGAGAGTTTGCCAAGCAAGCAGGATGTGGTGGATGGTTAAAAGTCCTTGTGCATGCGTGTGTGTAGGAAAATTAATGGACTCTTCAAGGAAAAAGTTGCAGCCATAACCTGGAAGGATTAGGGGAGCAGAGCAAAAGCCTTAGCATCTGCCTGACTCTGTCTCTTGGTGAGTGAAGAATGAATAGAGGACCTGAGAGTCTCTGTCACAGACCAGGTCCAGGATGTGCACTCTCATTCCATCAGCACTGAGGTTTGAGCAGAAGTGCAACCCTTCAGCCCCAGGCACAGCCCAGGAGGCAGGCCCCTATTTATGAGAATTTGATCTCAAATACAGACATGCTGGCCAATGCGATATGGGAGGAATAAAGACATGGACAAAAGGTTTGGGTGCCCCTCTTTTTTTTCCCCTGGGATTTCCTTCCTGAATTTCCTGGATCCCCCTTCAGATGCAAGGACCACCCATTGGTCTAGGAATATTTCAGTGGCCACTTCCTTGGCTACATTACAACGACCTGTGTCCTGGGAAAGCAAAGAGAAGGGAAAACATGTTAGACATACTTGAGTGGACAGATTTAGCAAAGACCAACTTTCCCTTCTTCTACCTTCAAATTGCTATTGAGAAATACAGTGGTTTCCCTTAAGAAAAATTTTAACGTCGCCACTGTTTCATTGAAGGATTTTTTTTCCCAAAAAATTATTTTTGTAAATAAGATTTTTGGATGCAAAAAATAATTACTATCCATTCTTAAACATGTCAACATTCTATTGCCAACTTGTGTCGCTGACCAGTTTTCAATGACCCTCCCTCCCCCATCGGTGACATGTTTCCTTTGTCATCTATTCACCATCTACTAACTGCTCTAACCGTGCACTAGCCACTCTTTCTCAACTCCACTCCCATCCACTCATCCCCCCGCCCTAACACACACACACACACACACAACCCCCACGCTGGCACAAGAATCGCACGTGGGTCACACAACTCCCTAGGGACCTTCTGCTATTTTTCCCCTTTGATCCTTCTACAAGTACATACGTGGGCAGGTACACCCGGATTTTCTGAGACGCTCCTCCGGGCTCTCCATCCGTCAGCTCACCCCTTGCTCCTTTCTCGAGCCTGTAGCTCCCCTTGCAGGCACCAAGTTCAGATGGAGTTGGCGTTCCGCGGGCGCGCAGTCTCTCTCCCTCTCTGTGTTCTCTCTCTGTTTCTGCGTCTCTCTCTCTCTCTCCCTCTCTCCCCTCCCCTTTTCTCTTGGTCCGGCGGTCTGGCGTTCTCCTTCTCTCGCTCTAGCTCTCCATTCCATCCTGCCCCATCTACCCACTTTCCATTAAATGGACGGAAACACACACACACGCACGCCCGCACGCAAGCACGCGCGCGCCCTTCTCTATTTGATCACTTTACCCCACCGTCGAGGGCCTGCAGCTTCCGGGAATCAAAGGGCCAAAAGCTTGACGGAAGGAGTCTTCGAGGTTGCTTCCAGGGCTCGGGGATTCCCCCCGGCCTTGGGGGTGACCTCATTGCAAGTTATTGATCTGTAGACCTCTACCCTCTCCCGGCGGCTCTGCTGGGAAAACGAGGGCAGGACAGCAACTAGCGCTCACCCGCACCCGCGCGCGCGCACGCGCCCACGCGGGCTGCCCCGAGCCGCAGCAGCAGGTGCCAGAAGGTGGAGGTCAGGCCGGGAGCCCGGCGGCGGCAGCAGCCCGGCAGCCACCAGTCTCCGGGCCACTCTCCCGGCCCTTGCCTCTCTCTCCTGCCTTTTGAGGTGACCCTAGTCTTCGCAGCAAAGCGCCTGTCCGCTTTCTACCTCCTTTAATTCTCCCTACGCCCACCTCCTCACCGCCATCATCTCCAACAGGAGTCCCAGTCCGGTCTGCGGAGTGGGAGGCGCGGGGGCTGCGGCTGAGCGCCCCTGGGGTCCCGCGCCGCCGAGGCGGGGACCGGGCGTCGCCGGCCTCTGCTTGACCCGGAGGTGCGGCTAGCGGCCGGTGGGCGCGGGCGGAGTCTGTAGCGGCTGGAGGGCGGGACGCAGCCGGGAGGGTAGGAGGGTGGCGCTGCAGCGCCCAGGAGGGACTCCCCGCTCCGCGCGCTCCAGCCCTCCTCGGGCCGCCCCGGGTTTACTGTGCTTCATATTCATTTATTTGCATTTTACAAACTGGGGTTTTTTTCGGAACTGTTTACCTAGCAACTCTTCTTTCTTTCTTCCTTCCTTCTTTCTTTCTTTCTTTTTTTTTTTTTAATTTCCTCTTTCTCTCCGAGTTGAACGCGCTGCGCGCGCGCGCGTCTGTCCATGAAGGGGTGGGGTAGGAGGTGATCTGTGTTTGCCTTGGGGGTTTTAAATATTTTGGGGAGGGTGAAGGAAAATTGCTAGAAGCCCGTGTCTTCGCAGGAGCAGTTTGTTGCGGGCGACCTCCGCATCAGGCCAGGTGATAAAACGCGAAACTTTTAATGCTGCCTTTGCCTCCGGCGCGCCCCTGCCTGGTCTCCCAGCCCGAGACCGGAGTAAATGGCAAAGCCTTCACCCCCGAAGGGAGACAGAACCCGTTTCTTCTAGACAGATGGAATATGAGGGGTGGGGGACAGATCTACCGGAAATTCTAATCGTTAAAAAGTGAAAATTTGAACCCCGAAAGGGATTTTCACATGGCGGCCCCTCCCCCTTGCACGCCTTTTATCCCGCACGAGGATGCAGCTCGGGATTTGCCGGCGCGCTTCTGGCCCCCTCGGCCCAGGCTGGCCGAGTGACGGATCCCAGCCTGGTCCTCTCCCCGTCCCCCTCCCCTCCCCCACGCCGGGATCGGAGCTGGTGTGCTGTCCTTGCTGCTGCCGCCGTCGCCGCCCCATTCCGCTGCGCACCAGCCCCGGGGGCGCCGGCCGCGCGGAGCTGCCCGATTTCACGCCGGCCCCGGGCTTCCCGGAGGGCCGCGCAGCCCCAAGCGATGACTCAGGCGCCCACCTGGTAACTGTCATTTTCCCGCTCCCCCCACCCCCACCGCCCTCCCGTCCCCGCCCCCCTTCGCCACCTCGGTTCCCCTCCACCACCCTCCGGCCCTCCTCCCAGACGCCCACCCCCCGCTCCTCTTTCCGCGAGATCGCAGAGGTGGCGCGCAGCCCGGCGAGCCGATGACCGACCCCTTCCTCCGGTCTTCAATGCCTCAGCGGAAGATCCCCAAGGGCTGGAGAGAGGAGGGCTGCTGGACATCCTCCCTCGGAGGCTCCTCCGACCTGCTGCTCGTGGTGTATGAAACTGGGGACTGAGCGAGCCCCAGCCGCAGCCGTCCGCTCCGTGGCTGCCGTCGGTCCGGACTGGGCCCCGCTCCTCTCGCCGCGCCCGCCGCCCGGCCCCGGCTCGGGACACCCCAGGGCTCGCCCGCGCGCCGACTGCCCGCGCGCCCTCCTGACGGCTGCGGCGGCGGCGGTGATGCAAAGGAGGAGGGTGCTGCCGCCGGCGGCGCTGATGGTGGCGCCCGGCGCCCGGGTGTGAGGCGCGCGTCACGGCGAGGATGCTGCTGGCCTCGCGGCGCTGAGAGGGCGAGCGCGAGCCCGGGGCGGAGGACGCACGGGTCCGGATCTTGCTGCCGTGTGGGCTCCGATCTCCTTCTTTCCTCTCTCACTTCCCCCCACCTCAACCCCCCTTCATTTGCTCTTGGTTTGCATATCCAAAACACCTCTCGACTCCGACCTCTCCCCGACCACTGGAAGTCTCCCTGTCTCTAAATGGAATTAGTGGAGATCGGAGCCTCGGGTGTAACGAACAGACATGATCTATGGACGCAGTTTGTTTCACAGTGAGTACCTTTCCCGCCGCGCCGGGGCTCTCCGGGTGCCGTCCTCCCCGCCTGCCCTCCCTCGTGGCCGAACGCGCAGGGAAAGCCTGGCCACCGCCGCGCTCCCGCCGGACCGCGCAGGCCCCGCGAGTCTGGGGCAGATGTAAACTTTCTGTATCGCAGCATCATAGAACCGGCGTGCGGGCTGCGCAAGGCGGTGGTCACTGGATCGCAGAATCTGCCGCGGAAAACAGCCTTTCCGTGGGCAGGAACATCCCGGGGCAGAGCATGGCGAGTAGTTCGGGGGTGGGCACGTGCGCAAGAGCGAGGTGGCCTGTGGAAAGAGGGAGAGAGCTGGCCTGATAGTTCCTTTCGGGGGCTACTGAGCTCGGCCGGCCCGCCTGCCCACCCCCGTGGGTAGTTTGTGGTTCACCTGAACGCAGCCCCCGAGGGGAGGGCGAGGGCCAAGCTCAACTCTTCCGGAGAGTAGATAGCCCTCTAGTGTTGCTTCACGAGTGTGTGGTGCGCGTGCAATCGGGGCGGGGGGGGGGGGGGATTGGATGAAAATAGTGTCAGAAGTCATCGAGTAAACGGCAGTGTAAGAAAATATATGGTGGAAATCTCACAGTTTTATAAAGCAAGGATTAGGGTGGCTATGCCACGCAAAGGACCGGCTTTGCCGCTGTGTTAATCACAGCACACGCTCCACAACGTGATGCCAGCAGAACAGGAAAAGCTGAGTGAAAACACCCAAACTCCAGCTTGATACTGATGGCTGTACACCCGGGTGTGTGCGCGTGCGTGTGTGTAGGTGTAGAAACACGGCAAGTTAAAGTAAGACTTTTGTTTTCCTACCTGAGCGCAGACAATAGCAACGACTGATATTTTCATCTAAAAGCAGAGAGCCAGGCTAGAGTACAAAGTACAATAATTGACATCATTTCTCAAATACTAATAGCAAGGCCCACAGACTTTTCCTGGAATAATCTTTAGGCATAAATTTGTAAGATCCTGTAGTGAGCTTTAGTTAAGGAAAGCATTATGAATTATACCTTCCCTGTTCCAAATGCGTTTTTAAGTGGACGTATGATTATACACCTAATGGAACTTAGGGCTTTTAGGTAATCGAGCAACAAAGTCAATAATAGAAACAGAAATAGAGAATGAAAAATCAGAAATTATGAAGACTAGATGACTTTCATGCTTTTCTCAGTTTTAGGCTTTGCAAAAATATTAAGTAAATCAAGGATATGGAAGTAAAACAGAAGGGCAAGTTTCAGTGGTCTTCGTAGATTTACTGTTAAGTTACAGATCAGAGGCTTTTTCTGATACTGGAAAAACTGACTCAATAAAATGCTTATAGAAATAACCTTTCTCAAAATTATAAAATATTTCTGGATAATACTAAATATTAAATCAAAGTTAAGGCTAGAAGAGATTAATTTCAGAGCTTAGAAAATGCTGAGGACTGGGGTTACTTGGTAGTTCATCGTTTTATAAGAAATATTTTTAATTATGCTGCTTAATACCGTCAATCCACATTAGTCTGTTTTTCTTCTTTTCCCCTCCCCCGACCTGCCGTAGGATTTTGCCTAAGTATTTATTTTCTAAAACACAATAGCACGGTTGATGAAAATACAACCTTTCCTTTTCACCCTTTTACCTGCTGTCCCTTTCTTCCTTTAGAGATGCTAGCAAGGTCATTCACAAAGAGCAGCTCAGACATACTCCTGAAATCCTGCTGTAATGGGACATTAGTAGGTGACACTATTAACTCTTTAGTCTTGAAGTCTGCGTTTGCCTTAGGAGTTTGGGTCTCAGCCATTCCTAACTGGCATTACTTCCTGAGGAGATTCCTAAGTTGTCCTGATTTGTACAATTTATCAGTACAAATTTGTACATTTTATCAGTTTTTGCAAGTTCTGAGTCTACTCGGAATAGTTAAAAGTGATAAAGTAACCTTCTTTGATATCATTTTATCTTTAAATTGTTATGTTGTTATAGAATTTGATCATTTCGGTGTACATTAAGCTTTCTAATTTTTCTTTTTTTGTTTCAGTTGTAGCAAGTTTAATCATCCTCCATTTGTCTGGGGCAACCAAGCAAGGAACAGGTGTGTTTCTTTGGAAAAATGCAAGTGGAAGACCTCCAATCACTTGCATTTTCCTATTTTCCCCACATTCTTAATATTCCAGACTCTCTGAGCATTTTATAGTGTGTATAATTGATTGGTTTTGACTACGACACCATTTAGAAGTTAATTTACTAATGGATATTGTAAGAATGTACTCTCTATTTTTAGTTTTATAAAAAATTGGATAGTGGCTTAAAAAAAATTTTTTTTTTCCAGAAAAGCAAAGCACCTCAGAAACGAAGTCTGTGCAGTGCGGAAGTTGGACAAAACACGCAGACGGAGGTGTCTTCACCTCTCCGAACTATCCCAGCAAGTACCCCCCTGACCGGGAGTGCATCTACATCATAGAAGGTGAGGAAGCCAGTGCCAGAGCTGGAGAAAACATTCAGCTAAATCTGGCCACCTCTAAGCTTTGGATGGACAATATGCATACAGACATTACAAAAATTGGTTTTGGAGACCGTACACATAAATATCTCTGAGTGAATCAAATAGCTGTAAAACCTGGGGTCCAGTTAATTATTGAAATTATTAGTAATGGTTTATAAACAGGTAAATTCTGGGAAATAAAAAGAGATCAACAACAGTTTATTTCGCAGCTCATGTAATTGATTTGGAATTCTGCATTAATGGAATGGATGCATGGTTGGCATAATAGTACCTCATGTGTAGCCGTTTTGGCAACTGGTATCTTTTTGGCTTAATAATTAGTAGAATAACCTATACATTTGTTATTTTTCCCTTAAATAATATGAAGCACAAAAAACATATTCTCGTCGGGAGTACATCTATGATCATATTTTCCAAATGTCAATCTGAATAGCCATTGTCTTAGTTTGTGCTCACAAGTGATATTTTCGTACTTTCATGCCAAAGTCAGGATTCCAAATGATGATGCTTCTTTTCATCATTTTTTCCCCAGCTTGAAGGATAAAAGTGCTGAAAAAGGGATTCAGTTCTCTTTGAACATTTTCCATTTCCATTACGCTTGTAGACATGTCTCTATTAAGGATGATACTGATACACGAACATTTCATCTAGTGATAGAAGTTTTCAATATTATGTGTTAGTACTTAATAGCCCAAAACTTTCAACCTCCCAACCCCTGTGTTCCCCCAACACACACACACACACACACACACACACAGAGTTACCTTAACAAAGACGGTATTTATGCTCACTGTTTACTTATAAGCAAGGAACATGTTAATTTGATAGATCTTTCAAATTAAAAGATGTTCTGGTTAACTGATTTCAAGAATTTCATTTAGAAATGATTTTTTTTGTAATTTCTGGACCAAGATCTTTCCTCTCTTCTTGTCATGCTTCAAGTTGAACTTTTAGCAAAGATACACCATATTACAAGAAGAAGAGAGAGAAATAAGCTCTGATAATAAAAGCATAAAGTTGAGAAACTGAGCTCCGGCAGTTTTTCTTCCTCTTATGATAGATAGAAAAGGAGACTGAAATGTGGAAATTCTGGGTTAAAATTAGCTGTTCTTTCTATCAAGTTAATATTACCTATCTGTTATGTGTAGTAATACATATACTGTGTGATTGTATCGTGTAGCACTAGTTTAAGATCCTCGACTGATTGAATTTGAGGATGTGAAAACCCACAGATACAAATACAGAGGGCCAAGGTAGGGACTTGAGACTTGAACATCCTTGGATTTTGATGTCCAAGGAGGGTCCTGGAACCATCCGCCTCCCCTCTCCCCTGCTGCCTGCAGGGACCTAGGGACGACTTGTGTACATATACATATATATATATATATATATATACATATACATAGATATTTAATCATAGAAATTTGGTATTTTTGTTGTCCCTGCTGTACATATAAGGAAACTGAGGCACAGAAGGGTTAAATGTCTTGGTTAACTTCATATAACATAATCTGTGTTTTGAAGCAACAGTATTTCAAAACTACAAATTATTAAAAAGAATAACATCAACTAATTCTCTTGTAATTCAGAAGAAAATCTTTGCATGTTAATTGTGCTTTCATGTTTATTCTTATTGATAATTTAAATGCATTGCTCACATTTGATTCTAATATCATGCACATATTTGCATTCATTCGTAGTCATGTCAAGGACAAAACTTAAAAGTTGGGAAATAAATAGAACCTCCTGTCACTGTTAATCATACTTCTGTACCCATCTTGAAATACTTCATACTTGTCTTTTTTTCCATTCATACATTCATTTAACAAATATTTGCTGAACCACTCTTGTTCAGAGAGTATTGAACAAAATAGACATGGTACTTGCCTTATGGAACTTACGATGTGGCCTGGGGACTATGCTTTTTTCAGTAAACAATCTCAAGTGGCCCCGAGATGAGCAGTTTTGGAATAGAGAGAAAGACAAGAAGTCTATAGGAGGAAGAGATGCTTACACTCAGTTCTAAAGAACATTCAGGAGATAATCGTCCTCTGTGTAGAATAGCGTGTGCAGAGGTTCAGAGCCGCAGTGAGGTTGGTTACACACGTGTAGTATCATAGGGTGTCTGCAGAGGGTGAGGAGAGCAGCAAGTGAGGAGTCTGAAGGGCAGGTGGCCTCAGATAAAGGAGAACTTGGCATCCATCTTCCACCCAGGCAAGTTTGGACTTTATGTTATAGACAAGCGAGGGCCATTGAAATAACTCGAGAAAAATAGTAAGGTGAGATTTCGATGAAGAAACTAGAGGAAGCGAACATAAGCTGAAACTATTGTGAGAGGTGGAGTAAACCGTAGGAGAAGCCTGAACTACAGAAGTGACATTGATGGTGGAGTCAAGGGAACAAATGAGAGGTATTTGGGAAACCGAGTCTTGCGTGACCGGATGTAGGGATGAGAGAAGAGGCAATCTCAGGACTATTCTAAAGTTCTGGCTTGGTGATGTCTTACATGGAATTGCCATGTCAGATAAGGAATAGAGGTGGAGAAAGAGGGCGTTAAGGGAAAAATAATGTGTTCCATTTGGTGTTTATGGAGGTGTCTCATGAAGAGATTGGATGTGTGGTCTTCAGTTCAGTGGATAGCTCTGGGATAAAAATATATATTTATAGGTGATAAATATAGTGCTTGCTGTTGAGGCTGCGAGTATGAATAAAATTACCCAAAGCGTATTTGGAGCACTATAACTCTTTTGGAAAATCCAGATGCTTGGGTCTGCCTCCAGGAATTCTGATTCAATTGGGCTTAGACGGAGCTGCAGACATTATTATATTATAATCTCTTTCCATTGGGATGCTAGTGGCATCCAGAACCCTGGTCTAGAGAGAGAGGAAAGAAGACATAGAATAGATTTCTGGAAAATGACATGCAAGGGAGGGCAGAGTAAGGAGAAAGTCAACACGGACTGTGAAGGAAAAGCCAGAGAATATCAGGATCCTATTTTTTTTGTAAGTCTCTAATTTTCAAGCAATCATGTATCTCAACTCTATATACATTTTGATACCCACGCATGCAAGGCTTTAGTTTCAAAGCCATTCAAGGGTGATCAATATATATTTAAGAACTGGTGTGGGGGGACAGTAGTCATTCCGAATGATTGCTGACCACGTGGGAAGCAGGGCCTGCCATGGCAGGACTTAACTTTCAAGTTTCTGGAGGGGACTGGTCTTTAAAGAGCATCAAGTGGCTAGAAAGCAACTGAAGGACTCAAGACAGCAGTTTACTAACTAGGATCAACGTGTGGCTATTTCAACAACTGTAATGGCTATTCTGGGGGTACTCTGGCTGAGTATCAGCCTGGAATGCCAGAATCTTGAACAGTTTTGACCATGACAAGGGAAGAATGGAAGGGCACTAGCAAATGCATCCATGTGGAGGTTTATGGAGCTGCTCACCCTATCAGGCTCTTCCATGGTTATTTAAAGAGCTGTAAACACGTTTATGAAGATAAATTCATTTATAATTCACCCAACAAAGATTTTTTTTTTTGAGAAATTCTCAATGAGAAGTATTGTGCATGAATGCTGAAAAAAGAGGGTGAATAGATATGGGTTTTGTCTTTAGTAAGTAGATGTAGAGAGGAGATTTTTTTTTTTTTAAGCAAGATTTTCCCACATAAACAGGAGTTGGATTGGAGGTATATATGTACTCAAGAAAGTGGGAAAACACACGAAAGCCTAAAAGAGCATGCTGTCTTAGAAAACATGATATGCCTGGAGTGGCCTGAACTTAGGCTGTATGTGAGGTGAAAAGACCCTGGCAGGGTGAGTTGTTGGATACTTCTAAGAAAGCTATACGTCAAGTGAATTGATCATCTTCCTATAGCTGATAGAGAGTTGCTGAATAAGTTTAAACCTGAGAATGACATGATAATATTTGCGTTCTAGGAAAATTACTCTTAATATCCCTCCACACACACTTCAATCTGATCAACACATCTAATTGGGACTATTTGAATGGGTTAACTCCATGCTGAACAGTTCTCAAGTTTCTGACCTTAAAACTGGATTCTCCTGAAGATGTGGGAAAAGTGACAGAGAGATGCCTCTCTACTTTTTAAACCTGAGTCAGCAGGTTTCCACAAAACTACTGTGATTTGTTCATTCTGTGTTAGATATTGAAGTGGTCATTTTATATCAGATCATATTTTGTGCAACATCATCAGTTTTAAGAAGCATCTCTTAGACATCATTATGGAAGTATTATCTCTTAGGATGCTAAGAATAACAAAGTTGCTTAGCGTTTCTATGCATATCACAGTCAAAATTTGATAGGAGTTATACAGATAAAATCTGAAGTAGAATCAGAGAAACCAAACTACGGATTTAAAAAGAACCTTCTAGGGCTTCCCTAGTGGTGCAGTGGTTGAGAGTCCGCCTGCCGATGCAGTGGACACGGGTTCGTGCCCCGGTCCGGGAAGATCCCACATGCCGCAGAGGGGCTGGGCCCGTGAGCCATGGCCTCTGAGCCTGCGCGTCCAGAGCCTGCGCGTTCAGAGCCTGCGCGTCAGGAGCCTGTGCTCTGCAACGGGAGAGGCCACGACAGTGAGAGGCCCGCGTACCGCAAAAAAACAAAACAAAAAGGACCTTCTAGACATAATCTTTTTTTTTTTTTTTTTTTTTTCAGCTGCCCCAAGACAGTGCATTGAACTTTATTTTGATGAGAAGTACTCTATCGAACCTTCTTGGGAGTGCAAATTTGATCATATTGAAGTTCGAGATGGACCTTTTGGATTTTCTCCAATAATTGGACGTTTTTGTGGACAACAAAATCCGCCTGTAATAAAATCCAGTGGAAGATTTCTATGGATTAAATTTTTTGCTGATGGAGAGCTGGAATCTATGGGATTTTCAGCTCGATACAATTTCACACCTGGTAAGTGGGGGCTTGTTTTTTTCCCTATATCTTTTCCTTCCTTGATTTTCTGTCTTCATACTATAAGATCTTTTGTAAGACAACTTTATAATTTCCAAAGAGTTTCCCAGTTCTATTTAAAACCAAACCTACAATACTTTCTCTTTGCATTTCATTAATTCCGAAAGGAAAATAATTTTTCTTTAAAATTTAGCCTACACTAGAGGTACAGCATAGTGACTCAGGGGTCTACATGGTCATCAGCAGCACAGTTCATTCGTTGGACTTCCGTTATGCTGAAACGTGTGATTTGAGAGGCCGTCTGTAATAGAGAAACTAATTATGCATTGAATCCCAGTAAACTTGAAAAGGCAATTGCAATATTGTAAAATGTATCCATCAAAATGATCTTTGGAGAACTCAAATAAAAAATTCATTTGTTCTGAAAATTATAATTTTTTTTGAAAATTATAATTTTTAAAGCAAATGGGTCTTAGTATAAAGCAGTCAGTCTAATCTCTTTTCAGAAATGCAAATTCCGAAGAGTTGTGGTAAAAGGAAAAGTGAGCCCCGTTGCAGCCAAACACCCATTTGCAAGGTCTGGCATGCATTAGCTGTTATATATAATTATCTATTCTATGTCAGTTTTCCTTTTAACCTGTTGATATTAAAAAGGGTCTGTGATGTTGACTGGCTCACTTTATGATGAGTTATCATTTAATATAATAAAAATTGGTTATATTTTTAAACTGCAAGAACATCAGGCTGAAGCAATTTGAGATTTGATGAAGTCACTTTTTTTAATGGAAAAATGACTCAACTTACATAAAGGACATTATTTATTTATAATTACATTTTTTTAAGTTTGTACATATTGTTTTACTCAGGTTATAAAAGACAATACATTAAATTGGAATATAGGTAAAATTTGTTCAAGTTTCCATTCCATGTTACAGAGGTAACATCAGAGCAGGGCTATGATGCTCAGTTCAAGCACTAACATTTTTGAAATAATTAATATAAAATTAATGATGACTTTTATTGTGATATTATGGTTTAATAATATAATAATTAAAATAAGTAAGATATTAACCCTACCATATGCCTTAGCCTTAAACATTAGGAATATTTTTATAATATCTCTAAGAGACTGTGGTTTTTATTATGCTTTGCTAATAATATTGGATTGGTCACAAAAGTCATGGGTATTTCACATGTGGCAGTCAAACCGATTCGATGTGTTCCAGGAAGGTGTAAACACTGAGATTACTTTATTAGTGCTAGAGTTTTCAATGGAAATATATATATATTTTTTCTTAACTGCTAATTTTGAGTATAACTAGGATCTAAAAATAATGGCACATGTATGATCTAGGCTTTTGTAAGTTATATTTTCACCTTGAGACTGGTGATCATGGGAACAACGTGAGAGGATCTAAAACTGTAGTTTCATTAGAAATGTAGGGTCAACTAACATACTTTATCGACTTAAGCAATTCTATCCACGTTTCTAGCTCTCCTTGAGATACATAAATGGTGGCGTTCAATCTGATATCCTAGGTTTTCCAAAGCTTCTTTGTTCCCGAGCATTGTTCTTTGCTCCTTGTTTCTTTAGATCCACCTTGCTTCATCTGTAGAAGGAGAAGATTTTATTACCAGGAACATCTGAATCAGAGGGGAATGTGAGGAGATGATTCCGTGTAATTAAGAATGAGTTAAGGATAGACTGAGGCTTCTGCTGTCACTCAGAGAAGCTTGAGTGAAGTGTGCCGGGAAACCTACACTTGGCATCTGAGGGGAGAGTAGGACCATAAAAAGGAGTTGTGTAAAACTTCCATGACTGCACAAGTTGACACGCTATGGCCCAAGGACGTTGCCTGAGTGGCGCAGTAATCTACAGCTCATTCCATAAAGGGGCAATATTGAGGAAGCCACTTAGTTAATGTAGGAGGAACTGGGTAGGGATTAGTGATCATTTAGACAGCATTTAGGGAATAAGGAGTCAGGCGGGCTTTAGTTTAATTTGGGCTTCATTTTTACTTGGTGGTATGCTTCAAGCGGTGACCTGTGGGAACTGAGAGAGCTCCTCAAGTCAACTTAATCATTTACGTGATAAAGCATTGCTGAAATCTCGAGGGCCCCAGGGTGGGATGCACATTGGAGGAGAGATCTTCCCACCCAGTCACCCCGAAAACTGGACTCCAGCACAGCTGTGAGGAACACTGGTTTTGGAAGCAGATTGGGCTTCCAATTCTAGATTTCTTATTTCTTGCTTGCTGTAAACTCTGGACATGATCCTTCATGCTCTATGCTTCAATATTTTTATTTGTAAAGTAGGGATAATATGGATTACTCACAAGATTGATTGAAGATTGTTTGATTATCGACCAATGCATATTTATGGATTTCTTCACTTCCTATAAGATCTCAACTGTTGATAGCTATTATTGTATTAATTTGATCACGTGTTCTTTAAAAGTAAAGGAGGCTTGGCATAGTTTATTGGGAGAGCAAGTGTCCCAGACTTTTTAAATTACAACTTCTCTTTCCCTGATTTTTTGGGATGGATATGAAAAACTAATACCACACGATGTCACTTTTCCTTATTAGGTTTAAGTGGGCCTAAGTCTCCACATGAGGCTTATAGTTATTTCTGATAGCGGTCATAAAATATGTTAGAGCAGAAATAGCAGTAGGAAGGCTAGGTGGTCCTTATTATTTTTGAGAATTTACCATAATCTGGGATCTGGATCTTAATTTACAGTCCCAGAAACTTGATGTCAGCAGTGAGAGTGTACCCACTCTTAGGAATGAATCACATTAACCAATATACCAATATACATATATACATACATGTGAATGTACACACATATACATACATATGAATATATACATGTACATATATGTACACGCATGTAAACATACATGCTTTTTTTTTTTTTTTTTTTTTTGCGGTACTCGGGCCTCTCACTGTTGTGGCCTCTCCCGCTGCGGAGCACAGGTTCCCGGACGCGCAGGCTCAGTGGCCATGGCTCACGGGCCCAGCCGCTCCGCGGCATGTGGGATCCTCCCGGACCGGGGCACGAACCCGTGTCCCCTGCATCGGCAGGTGGACTCTCAACCACTGCGCCACCAGGGAAGCCCATACATACATTTTTAGTAAGAATTCTTAGAATCACACAGCTCAGTGTTTCTTGTAAGCGACCATACATGGGCATCCAGATTAGAATCAGACCATTGTACAGTGAGTGTGAAATCCAAATGTTGAAGCATGTTTAATAGCATCCAGCGAAGGTACATGATGATTCATCTGGATAACATGGACCATTTTTCCCAATGATGCTCTAGGTCCCAAATTGCCATGGGTCAGTACCCCCGTCCAGTCTTCAGCTTCCGCCATGCCTGACTGGGACACTAATTTGTGTCAACCCTTATCTCAAAACTTGTTTCTATCTCTTAATATCTGAATATCTTTGACTTCCTTTCTGAGTCAACTTTAAAACATAGCCTTTTAATCCCTTGCTCCTGAGTTCCTAGGAGCTACTTCTGAACTGGTGGTCGCTGAGAACTAGCCAGCTGGAGATCATGTGTGGACTTGGAGGGCAGGAAGGCAGAGCCAGAGAAGATGCCACAGACACACACTTAAAGGGGTTTTCCATCTTCAGGCACATTTTGATGACTCCGCAGTTTTTATGTTATGGATGTGGTTGTCTGTAGATACTGTGCCATTACCTGGGTCCACAGTGCAACGGTGAATCACCTAGGAGTACAGTCTAGCATGCACAAGAAGGATCGTGAGACTGAGGAACAGTCAGAGAGAAGTCAGCCTGTCAAACCCCCAGGGCCTGCAGAAATGAAGGACAGTGGGAGGTTCGAAAAAGGGCCAAGGAACCCAGAGCCCTGGTGGGAGTCTCCAGGTGATGCCAGTTGGGAAAACCTCTCTTCTTCCTGTGCAGCACAGTTGTGTTGTGAGGTCTCCTCAACATACACTCTCCTACTTCCATGAAGAGAAATGTCAGAATCACTGAAAATGTTAAAAGTTACATGATGCAAAATTTGATAACCCACAGATAATTTAACGAGAAAACATGTAGAAGTGTTCATTGCAGTAGACTGATACTGTTTTCTCATCTTAATAATGTTTTTCTTAAAAACATTTAAACCAAATGTGTTATAGAAAAATGAATCATGAGAAGATATTTTATAATGAAATTACCTTAATAATACTGGCATAGAATCCACCACACTCATAACGATGATTACTTTAGATGATGTGGGTGGATGAGAAGGAACTGAAGGGACCAAGAGAGATACAGTGAACTTCTATCAGCGTTATCAGTAATGCTTAAATTTTTGAAAAGGATACAACATTGTTTTTTGTTACTACTAATGTAAATAAAAGTATTTAAATCAAAAAAAGAGAACATACCATAGTTGGTAATTTTTAAATGAATTGCTATTAGAATTTTAAATGTATTTTTAAATGAATTTTTAAATTTGAATGGAAGTTTAGAAGAGGGAATACCATTTCTCCACAATCTACTTTTTTTTTTTTTTTTTTTTTACTTACACTGCGAATGCCTTTTCAGTAGAGATTAACTCTTCCCCGTATCCAGCTGCCCACATGCCTCAATTTTCTTTGTTGATTGAAAATATGAACTAAGGAGAAAACATGTAACTGTATTCGCTGTATCCCCGGTCCAGAGGCATATTATCAAGGACTTTATTAGATATGAAGAAAGAAGAACGTCCAGGATGTTCTACTCTGGGGGAAAGTAACCCTTTCAATCTCTGTAGGAACAAATATCTCTTGTTAGTCTTGTGCTTTCCTTCCTAATGAAGAGATTTTCTCCTCTTCACAGACCTAGAATGTGATGTTTTTGGAATCTTCCTCTTTTGATGTTATTTTTTCTGAACTAGTTTTGTGAAACAAGGTTACACACACCCTACTGGAGAAATTTAATTTAAGGATTATGCCTCAAAGTACCAAATAGGGGAGGTCGAGTTAGGTATTGGCTTGGGAGTGAGTGGAGTTGTTAACTCCGTTGAAATTATTAGGATCTTTGTACTTAGCACCTTTCATCTGAGCAGCCCGAGGTGTTTTAGGGACATTCTGCCCAACTCCTAGCCTCCTGAGAAACTCCACGCTGATTGACTTCAAAGGCAATGGGAAGGATACACTGCAGTACAGTGATTTAAATGGAGTGTTTTAAAAAGATTTCCATGCATATTAAATGAAATATATTATGTAGGTAAAATATTGTCGTGGACTCGATGTTACTTTAATTATCTAATGCAGTGCTTTTCTTTCTGTCTGAAATGTGAATGCATGTGTGAGTATTAACCATGTTGAAAATTCCTAAATTTTCTTGTCTAGAAAATCAGAGTTCAGATATATGCTTCGGTGAGAAAGAAAAGAAATATTTCACCTGTCTATTGATATCAGTTTTTCAACAACTAAACTTTAATTCGAATTTTGCTCTAAAAGATGAAAGAAGTCAAAGAGGTTAATGTTAAATTAAGGACTTTGTCTGATTACTTTATTTTTAACATAGAAATAAAAGGTTGAATACATTTAGGTCAGATAGTATCATATTGTCTTTCTATTGTATTTACACTGTAGACCCCAAATATTCTAACGGCTGTCAAATGGAAAATGTATGAAACAAATTCACATTTCTCGTTGAGGCTTATTTTTCAAGAAATGAAATTAAAAACTTGAGAGTCACGGTAGGGACAAAATTATCAACGTGTAATGGTTACCAAAGATATTCGTGTGAGAGCAATTTCATCTATCTATCCTTACTCTCTTCTGCCCAGCCTGTGACTCGGTTGATCTGATGTGTAGAAAAGAGGGCTCAAGGGGAGGGCTGAGGAACAGAGAGAGAGAGAGAGAGAGAGAGAGAGGGAGGGAGGGAGGAAGAGAATGCTGTTTGGTCTAGGTGGGTGTTCAGGAGAGAAGTTGAGAGTGGGAGAGAAAATTTCCAGGATTAGCTCCCATCTGTACAGAGAATATTGAAAGCAGTGGCAAAGGAGAAGGAAGATTTTTAAAGAAGTTTCCTGTATGGAAAGAATGCCTTCCTTATCTTGTTGTTTCCTGGAAAGGTGGAGCAAAGTGTTTAGGTGTGTTTATATTTATTTAGTGGTTAATTGTTGGACTGCATGTTTTTGAAGATGGTACATTTGAGACTGGACCACGTGGAATCTCAAGTATATTTCCATTGTAGGTGTGTATTTTCTTTTGATCTGAAAGAGACCTTGAAGTTCATCTCATTCAGCCTTTTTATTTTAAAGATAAAGGAGCCAATGATCTAGAGAGAATGTGTTGCCCAGGTTCATGAGCTCTGTGTAGAAGTTAAGTTACTGCTTGTTTATCAGTTACATAACCACTGTGCTGATACACCTTCTACAAAGGTTAGAGATCATGACTTTAATTACATCACATATTGCAAGTACTTTCAGTTTAGTTATATTAAGAAATTTAATTAAGGGATAATACTGTATCACCCATATTTCACCATTACTGGTGTATGAATTTTAAAATTCACCTTTCCCGTGTTGCCTGAAATGCCTGTTAATTCACAGTGCTGAAAAAGACAGTGATTTGTCTTCCCTCCCTCTACCTCTATTATAAAAATCTGCCTTTTCAGTCCTCCTGAGCTGGAAGTGTATGATTCATTTCCTGTTCTCAAATATCTGCTGTGACTGACCTGCTCAGTTGTATGTAGAATGCTCTCATGACTTGGAACCTGTGACTTACTTGCTGAGTACTCAAGGGAAAAGCTAATTTCTTTCTCCTCGATCTCCCACAATTATTCCTGCTTCCTAACACACGTGTCTCTTTGACTTCTTCTGCGGCCACTTGCTTCCAGTCACCAACACCATCCCTCTCCCCAGGGCTGCTGCGTACAGCTGTCATGTTAAGGACACTAGGTTGAGGGAGAGAGAAGGGCTGATTCCTTTCACATTCAGATGCCCAGGAGCAGACCCATATCCAGAAATGGGTACCATTTACTAATTGCCACAAGGGGGTCTTACGGACTAGCCCTGATCACGCACTGATCAATCATAACATCACCTCTGGACCCAATCACACAGTTGTGCCAACATCCAAGGACCAGCGTCCGCCCTTCACTAAAATTGTCCTAAAGAGAAATGGTATCATTTGAACCAGAGAAACATTCAAGAAACAAAATGAAGAAATAATGCATGTGTTCTATCTCCATTTTGCATTCCCATGTTTTTTCTAGGTGTCCGTAGTTATCAGCCTTTTTGGTAAAATCTTCTCCTAGAAAACTCTTAACATTTAACTTATTATTGCATATGCAAGAAGTATGTTTTTCAAATGATAACATCCTACGTATTTTGCCTAAGAAAATATTATAATCTAGGTTTTCCTTTTTTAACATTTTTTCACAATAATTTGCTGATAGTTTGAGGCTTATTATTTTATTTCTGTGCAAAATAAGTCAAACAATTATCAGGAAAACAACCCACAGTGTTAGTTTCTTGAGCAAAAATGTTTTTTTATATTTTATAACTTGTGTGCCATTATAGCTATTTAAGTATAGCTCATGTAACTATTCTTAAAGTGAATTCACAGGATAACTTAATTTTCACTAGGCTGTATATGCCACTTACATGTATTCAACAAATATTTATTGACTTACTATGCTAATACTGTAAAAATACAGTATGTACAAGACATTATCCTCCCTACAATGAGTTCAATTTCTATAAGAAGAGAAAAATCACGTGTAGTAGACAGACTAATGCCCTTCCTCCTTCAAAAAAAAATGTCTATGATCTAATCCCTGGCATCTGTGAATATATTTGGCTACACGACAATGGGAATTGAAGATAGTACGTTGGATTAAGGATGCTAATCAACTTACTTTAAGACAACAACGTTGCATTATCTGAGAGGGCCCAAGGTAATCACGAAAGTCCTCTGTGTGGAAGAGGGAGGCCAAAAAGTCAGTGTTGGAGTGATGCAATGTGACCAGTACTCATATGGCCATTGTTAGCTTTGAAGATGGAAGGGCCCACGAGCCAAGGGATGTGGGCAGAGCCTCTAGAAGCTGGAAAGGTGAGGAGCGGATGCTTTCCCGGGGCCTCCAGAAAAGGAACAACACTTACGGACACCTTGATTTTAACTCAGCGAGACCCATTTCAGATTTGACATCCAGAACTGTAAGATAATATATTTGTGTTGTTTTGATAAACTTGTGATGATTTGTTATAGGAGCAAAAGGAAATTAATATAGCAAGTAAGTCATGTTTAAACTATGTGTTAAGATATGAGAAGTGATGTAAAAAGTAAACAAATGATGTAAGAATTCACCATTGAGATAGAGAGTATAACAATTTGAGTCTATCAATTCAAAATTTTAAAGTAGTTTTGTTCCAGATATAAAATATCCAATGCTCTCAGCTGGACTTTCCTATACATAAATTGATACTCTATTTCTATATGTATGTATGTATCTCTCTCTCTATATATATATCTTTTGATTTTATGTAAATGCCATCTTTATGCATAAATACGGCAGAAACCCCAACAAAATAGCAACTTGCGATTCTTTCCAAAGATGTGCATGGGATGCTGGTATTTTTGTTTGTGGCAATAATAGCTATTTGTAGAACCTGGCACTCTTCAAACCTCTGCCTCTTCATGGCATATCTGCCTGATGCCTTTGCTTCAAAAGAGCTATGCTGTCTGTTCCTGCTCGCTCACTTGGCAACTTCCCACCGTTCCACAGCTATGCTGACTTGCTTGAAATTCTGCTTCAGTACCTCCTTATGGCATTTTCCCTTTCCCACTAATTGCAGACACCTCACTTCAACCAGACTACCGCAAGAATTTCAGAGTGATTATAATATAGTAGGACTATTCACAATCAGCAAGGCGAGTGCCACCAAAGAACTAAACCTGACTCTTTTAAGTGGAAGGACCTACTAGTCATACATATGTCACTTATATTCTGTTGTCTATTGATCATAACCCAAATCAGAAGACGGTTCTGTCCCCTTGGAACTTTTCTTCTGAAATTTGCACTTCAAAGCCCCAAGGAATTTCTCTAAGTGATTCAAAGAGAAATGAGACACAGAGATCAGTACTACCTTAAAACATTCCCAGACTCTGTTATGTGCAGTCTGAAAGGAAAGTGTATTTCCTTTAGCAGATTTGGCAGGCAAACAAAGTAGAATTTGTAGAATGGTCAGTGGCTGTGCTGATGAACTAGGAAAGCAGAGATGGGGGTTGTATGGGAATGGTAGGTAAAGTCTGACATAGAGGGTTTCCCTGGGCATGAAAATGAACCAGGCTTGCAGAGATCTGCTGTCGTAGATAATTGTTTAACTGGTGAAAAAATTATTCTTAGCTATTTTTCATGTGTAAATTATTTTCCTTTAATAAGCATTTCCAAATAATATTTACATCTCAATTTTAAATTACAAGAAGATGATCATTTAAAAATAATACAACCATGCTTATTTTTTGTTGACAGCTGTTGTACCATTTGTATCATTTCCATTCTGTCCATTTCACTTGTTATCCTCTTGGCTCTTCTTGTGTTTCTGTGGCCACCCATCCCTTCTCAGCTCCTCTCGGTACCCTGAGCAGTGGCTGCATACCCCTTTCCTTGACAGCTCATAGGCAGTGTGTCCCCCACTAGCTTCTACCTACTGCTTACCACCTTCTATTCACAGGCTGCTGAGTCCCTAGCTTCTACATTATGCCTCCTGACTCTGCCAGCCCCATTTTTTTGGTCTGCTCCCACATTTTCTAGAAAAAAATTCAGATATCATTTCCCATCTTAACTATTTTTGAGCCCTTGATATAGGAGAAATGTAGGGATTATATGAATAAATAGGGTGTTCCGTTTCCTGTTCAAAATGTCAGTGTTGGTATTTATGGTCTTTGGGCTACACTTTTCACGTCTAGCTTGAATTGGATATCGGTTTTTCTTCTAACAGTACTTACATGCTCCGTTTTAGATCATAAAGTAATCCACAATAGAGCCCAACTTTTTGTTAACTTAAGGCAAATTGGCTCTAAGGATGTGATTTGGTATGTTTTCTCATTATCTATGGATGGAATGTTCTTTTATGCCTGTGAGGTACCCATGTTCTAGAAAAGTTCCTCATGTTTTCAAGTTATTTTCAATGTAACCTATCTTTCCTCATCAGGGAGAAAATTAATAATTTGAGGCCATAATTTACAATACATAATTAACTGAAAAGAGTTTAGTTTTGGTATTTCCTTTGAAATGTATAGGGGAATGATCATTTCCTTTCAGAGAATATTGGCAGTACGCTAAACCTTTGTTATAGTCTACCTGTATGGGTCTTCAGTTTTTCATTTCTGCATAAACCTATTTTTCTCAGTTTCGTGGTTTTCTAATAGTTCCATATTATATGTATGTGTACATATATATGTATACATATATATATATAAATATTTTTATTAAACATGGTCAAATATGGTCCATAGTGCTAAATTGTCCAAGTTTTGGCTTGGAAACCTTCTCATTATGTGACTTGTGGCAACCGCAGTTTCCTTAATGTCTTAGAGTTTCAGTTTCCTCGTGAGACCAGCATTTGACACATTATCGTTATGGATTTTGCTACCTAACGATAAAGTCAAAATGTTAACATTACTTCCCATGTGACATGATATTCCCTGAGATCACATCGAAGCCTCTGATTCTTTATTTCATAGATTTATTCAACAACAAGTAAAAGATTATTGACCCATAATTGGTCCAAACTGTACACTAAATGCTGAGATATGAAAATGATTGAGACGCAGAATCTACTCTTGAGGAACTTATCGTGTATTTGAGGACATGAATACTTATACCCGATATAGTGAGTGCCATGGCAAGTACACAGAGTGCTGGCACCTAAAGGATAAGTGGAGGCGTCACCAGATGTGGCGCGAGATGTTTACCTCAGTGGCATTTGCCTGCACACCCCTCACTGCATCCTCTGGATGGATCATGTGTCCTCCTGTGCTCACCCAGCCATAGCTCCATCATGCCCTTGTGACATGCATTATAACACGTCATACCAAACTTCTCAAGGGGAAGGAGCTTTGGTTTATACCTTTAAAATTTCTAGAGCTTCTTCAGTGTCTAGCATTAGCTGATATTTACTGAAATTTATATGAATGAATATCTAAATGAGTTAATGAATGAATGACTGGAGTTAAGTAACCAGAGAAGGTAGAACGAGTGAGATACCAGGTATGGAGCAGTTGGTAAAATGTATAGCAGGTAGTCAAGACCATTTGGAAAGTACATGTGTGGCTTTGAAAGGAGAGAAGTTGAGGTGAGACTGGTTCAGATAATGAATGGTTTTGTAAGCCATGGTGATGATACATACATAATTGTAGGTACAGTGGGAAATATACTAATATTTTAAATTGAATTGCAATTTTTGAGACCTTTATTGCAGGCCTGTGATTTATCAGAATGTGGAGGATGGATTGAGTCAAGAGAGAATAGAAGCACAGGAAACAAAGATAAACAGTTAAAACAATGCAGGTAAGAAACTGTAAGAACCAAGATGAGAGTAGCGTGTGCAGCAATGTAGTGAAAGAAAAAATTTGGAATCAGTGAGATTTAGTGACCTATTAGATGTGCATGTTGAGAAAGAAAAGTAGAAATGACTGAAGTTTCCATCCTTAATGATTTGGTGATTATGTCATAACTTCTGTTGGAGAATAAAAGGATAGAAAATGCTATGTTTGTTTTTAAAGCTGTCGAAAGAGAAATACCAGTGTGGTATCTTTGTGGGCACATTGCAAAGGCTGTTAGCAATTTAGAGCCGACGCACAGAAGAGCAGCCCGGGAAGGTTAAGAAGTGATCTAATTAGAGGACTAAGCACAAAACCCCAACTAATTATGACATCCAAAAATTAAAATAGAACATTATATGAGTTTGAGCTAATACTCTTGTCTAAGTAAGTTAGAATACAAAATTATATATTTTGGAATTTTACATTTTATTTGGTCTTAGCTTCTTCTCTTTGGACAATTTTAGCCAGTAATCAATTGGCTTCAGTTTTTCTTTGAGTACAGGTGAACTTTAGCAATGCATTTTGTTCTTTGAAATAAGGGAAGAGTATTTCTTCTGTCTCATGCTTGGAGTCTTCCAATGGTTAGGGACGTTCTCCTGAATTATGGAGAGACCTACTTCCCTGAGACTGGTTACAAAGGATGAGCTTCCCTGGGCTATCTTGAAAGGTGCAAGGGTAGATGTGAGCTGTACTGCATATTAAATGACAGATCATTTAATAGTATTTTCATTTCCTTTCTGTAGGACTTTGCCATACTCCCTTTTAGGAATAATGTCATTTATTTATACTTACTTTTGAATACATAATATCTCAATTATCAGGATGATTTCAAGTGTCCCGCAAGATTTGAAGAAATACATTTTGTTTAATTTAATGAATGGGCCAGGGGTGGGAGGGAGAAAAGAAAAGAGTTACTTTTCTCTATTCACTATTTCCTTGTCATTCAGACCGTATTTACTACTTTCTGTGTTGCTTGGTTCTATTGGATTTATGCTAATTGCAATTGCAAGCTATGATATTGTAAAACAGCAATGGTCTTCACTCTTGACTACAATTAAGATGGCAGGGATACGAAAGGGGAAATAATTTTGGAAAATAAAAATTAAATATACCCTACATATCTATAAAAAATAATTGCTTATCAAAAGTATTTGGATTGCTTATTAGATAAAACATCTCCCAATTTTCTTAATGAAATTGTCCAGCAGAAAAATACGTGATAAATGCAGTCATTCAAAATTAATTTAAATGAAATAATAGTATGATTAGGCAGTGATTCTTGCTTTCTACAATCTGATTATAAGATATTCATCGAAATAAAACTAATCAATTGTTGAGTTCTTATTATAAGCCAGGGGTTGTTACATGACCCTGGATTCATTTGATTTTTATAGCCTACCTATGTGGTATTGTATCATTGCAATTCTTGTTTTGAATTTTTGAAAAGAAATATTTAAAATGTTTAAATATTGTGCTCATCTCCCTAGCAAAGCTGATATTTGAACACAAGAAATGTGTATATTTAGGTATTATGCCCTGCTGTCAACAAATGTCTATTTGCTTCAGGGCTAAACGTCTCAAAACATTGACCATTTTTCACCCTTTGTGATTTTACTGGGGGCATTGAGGTGTTTTCAGTGATCCTAGAATTTATCCTTTCTGTATATTTTACCATCTTTCAGACAACAGCAACATTTGTCCCTGTAATAATTAAGCAAAAAAAAAAAAAATTTTCCTTGGATTTTTAAAACCATAATTACAATATATTACTTTTATCATTGGCTTCACCATCATATAAATCACCAATATTAGTAACCAATAATAAAACTAATATGACATCATTTATATCTTATGAATCAACTTTAAACCCATACAACTGATATTTATATTTGTGAAGTACATTATAATATGCACTTGCCATAGAAAATAATTAGTCCATTCAATATATGTTGTCAACTAGTTTTAAAAAGGTGAATAACAATTTCAGATGCTGAAATAATAATGGACGACTTCATTTTGAATATTTCCTCCCATAAGTGTACTACTTTATATTTCTGTGTCCTTTTTTTAAAAACTAATTTTTAAACAATTTCAAACTTAAAGAAAAGTTGCAAGTACAGTGAACATATCTTCCCACCCTCTTACAAACCTTTTCAGAATGCATTTTGTTTTAGTTAAAAAATAGTATCAATTAGCTTACCTGTTCACTAAATTTCAGAAATAACTTAATATATTTCCACCACACTTTCTTGACCATGAGTGTCAACATGATACAACCCCTAGTTTTAGTTGGTGGTGACAGGTGAGAGTGTCATGCAACACAGTAAAAAGAACACAGCTTTGGAGTCAGCCAGGCTGAAGCTAAGACTTTGCATCTGGGAACTCTGGCAACATAGTGGCCAAAAAGACACAGATTTGTGAAGTAAGGTGAACCTTAGTCAAGCTGCACTTAGGAGACTGTCCAGCTATTAACTAAAACATAACAATCAGCCTTTCTGATCTCCTTTGCCCTCTGCCAAGTGATTGTTACATTGACTGTTTGATCCAGTTTTGCAAGGATTAAGTAAGATCATAATGTGTGTAACCTGTTTGGTAGGATCCTTTGCACCGTCTTCTCCCACCTTGGGCCTGCTTATGGACGGTTAGAAAATATTCTGTCCCACCTACTAGAACCACAAATATAATAACAAAGTCATGGATCCATAGTGCAGATTTTACTGACGGTTTCTTGTGGAGCTGGGTTAGGTAATTATTTCAAATATCAAAAAAGCACATTTTTTAAGTATTTATTTTAAGTATTTGCTTTCCCTCCAAATATTCTCTTCCTCCCCTAACCTCAGATGCTTCTCAGTCTTTCCATAAGCCTGGCTTCAACCTTGGGCTCCCAAATCCCTTTTCTCCAGCTCCTTGATGACCAAGCACCAGCTAGAAGAAGAGCTGTCACCAGAAGAGAAGCCTGCCAAGAACTCTTCCCCAAATTTATGCTGCTGGTAGTGGTGAGGAAGGGGCTCCCTCCTTTGGAAGATATTTAGTACGGTGCCCGGGACTATAGGGGTTAGTGGGCACTCTACAAAAGGTAGCTAATGGCTTTATATTCAACTATTATGCTAGTCACCATTCATCTGCTCTACTTAGTGACTACCAAGTTTTTCATTAGTCTCTTGCTGTGGTCATTTCTACTGTCAATCATTCTACCCTGAATCCCTAGAACAAACACTGATCTCACTAGAAATTTTACCTTCCCTTAAATTTACATGAGCCATAATCTTATACCTAGATTATTTGTTAAATCCCAGAGCATGATTTCCAAAAAAACTCTTTTTTTTTCCCTTTACCCCTGAACATGCTGCTGGAGAAAACTCAATTATTTTATGGAGTTATATAATATATACTTGTGGACATGTTCTCTAGGCCACTAACAGACTTTCTGAGGTCTTTATACATCATCTTCAATAATCGTGTGCCTATTGCTTGTATCACTGAAAGAATAATCCTTGAAATATGAAATGTTTGGCATGCAACGTTTGTTTGTTGGGATGTTTGTTTTCTTTTAGTTAGCACTCTCATAAGATGTATGATGGCTTCTAGATGTAGGGCCAGTAACTGCTACGTGTAGTAATTGGACGTTACTAAACCAAAGATTCATACTTCAGAGTTATTCTAGCTTCCTGTGGGAATGAAAGTCGCATTGGTCCAGGCTAAAGTGGAGACGGGGAATTGTGTGCCGCTCATTCATATCTTCCCTTTTTGTACTTTCCTACTTCTTCTTACAGTGCTTCCTTCCCCTCATCTGTTTTCAGTGTTCACCTTAGAATCTTATTTGCTGTCTCTTTCATGCAGATATTTATTCTGAGTTAGTGTCCTGGCTGGAGAATGGCCCTATAAACCAACCTCTACTGATGAGGAATATTATCTGATGAGGAATTTTATTCACTCCAGTCAGAGCAATCTGCATTTTAAATGGTGACTTACAAGGACTGAAAAAATATGCTGGTCTCGAAGGAATGAAACATGGAGATTATACTTCTAGGCAATGGGACAGAGTATGGAGAGATAGAAACGGCTTCTGACTGTGAGAGCATTGCAGAATCCTTACCCCTGGACTCCATGCGTTCATTAACCACATGTTTACTGAGCATCTGCTATGTGTAGGCACTGGAAATACAGACACAGACACTGTTCCTGTCCTCCGGGGGCAGGAGACTAACAGACAAATGTAATTGTGGTACATATAAAGGGCTAAGGCTGAATTAAAAACAGGAGCAACTTAATAATAACTTTTCTTGCTTGACTATTAGAGACTCAGACAAAAATTAGCCTTTTCCCTCTTTTGTATTCTTTCAGTGTGGATAGGATCTCTCTATGTACACTGTCTCTATATCTTAGGGAGAGTCTATACTTTTTTGTGACAAGAATTGAAAGAACTAGGCATTTTAAAGGCATTTGGGGTGTTCTGCCAAACTGAGAGAAAGTTATTTCACCTTCAAGGCACTTAAACACAGCACCGTGTTCCATGACCCTGGATTCAGAACGGGGCCATGTGACCTTGGGCAAGTCCTTCACCCCTTTAGGTTTCCATTTGCTCATTCATAAAAGGGGTGTGTAGAACTTGCTGTCATCCAGTACTGTTGGAGCTCTAGCATGCTAAAATTGTAGAATCATTCACTATCTCGTTAAAAGTGGTTTTAGAAACAATGATCACTTGATTTTTCAAAACAAATTTGTGTTGTTTTCCATGTTCCCCTGTTTTATAGATGAGCAATTTGAACTTTGGAGCATGTCTTAGTCAGTTTGGGCTGCTGTAACAAAATATCATAGACTGAGTGGCGTATAAACAACAGACCTTTATTTCTCACAGTTCTGGAGGTTGCAAGTCCAATGCAGTACTTCCTAAGAAAACTAAATTGATAAACTAAATGAAGTCATGGATATCTTCACAGTAAGGAAGAACAGTATTTTGACAATTTTTACTTTGCTGACTAATGCAAAGATTGTTTAATCTTAAACTCAAGCCATGGATATTCCTTCATTTACCTTACTGCACTTTCTCTGGAAATCCAATTCCATAGAGAACTACTTACTAGAGATCCCCCAGATGTACACTAGCTCTTATATTTATGATGTTCAAACTTGAACTTATTAATTCCACACTCCAAATGAACACCACACACTGAAAATTCTCCCAAGCTTATGTCTTTCTATTTGTTGTTATTCAAGAGTACCGTGGTTCACCCAGAAATTCAAATCCAAATTATATGAACCATGTTTAATTTTCTTTTTCCTACTCCCTAAGTTCTCATCACTCACCAAGTTCTTATGAATCTATATCCTAAAGGTTCTCCTATGCTTTTCATCTTCTCCATTCCCACTCACATTATGTTTGTTCTGGCCCTCAGTATGCCTCATCTGGCCAAGTGTAATATCCTGTGTCCTTTTATTCAGACACATTTCCCCCGTCTCTCTAACCCACTCTTGCCAGAGTTATATGAGAGAATTCTAATTGTAGCCATCTCCTGATGAAAACCATTCAGCAGCTTAGTATACCATTTCTTATCATGACATTCATGGGCCTTAACAATCTGTCCAGGTTTCCTCCACCATTCTTTGTGACTCAAGTCCTCCATTCACAAAAAACTATTTGCGGTTACAGTCTTCTGTGCTTTTGCACGGTTCTCCTGCCTAGACTGTCTTTCTCAACTCATTCATTTATGTGTGGCACTTAGTAATCAAGTATGTATTGTGTACTCGTTCTGAGTCAGTTTCCACCGTACTGGGCACTGAGATCCACTGATGATCCAGACAAGTACACTTCTTCGTCTTAAAGATACTAAATATCTGGTTATAGATTTTAAATAACGTATTTTAAATGATTCGTTACAACAAGTCCTGGAACCAGTCCTCCATGGATACCTAGGGATGACTGTATGTATATCCCTCTCTTATTGCTCTTTCGCATTGCATTGTAATGAACTATTTACGTAGTTTTTCTCTCACTGAACTGTGAGATTCCTAAGGAAGTAACTGTGAGTCATACTTGTGTTCCAAACATTAGCCATAGTATCAACATATGGAAGAATATCTTCGAGTGTTTCCTTCTTCTCATCCATTTATTTCTCAACCCACTCCTATTTTTACGTGCATGTCCCAGTGTCCTCTTCAAATTCAAGAATATCAGTATTTCCTTCCCAGAAAATGATGTTTTCCTTTCGTATTTCATGTTTGGGGTAATGGTGTCCCCAGTGCCTTGTCCTCCAAACAACAAGCTGTGCAGTTATTCACCATGCTTCCCCCTTATTTAACCTCCACATGCTTCAGAAATGCTTTCTAATTATTTCTTGAATCTTTGCCGTACCTTCCTACCTCAGCACTGACTTCAGGCCCTCCTAATTTCTTATCTGGGTTGCTACAACAGAGTTTTAACTTGTGTTCCTACTTCAGAATTGTCCCTCCCATAATACCCAAACATCGACTAGAGCAGGCTTTCTAAAATTCACAGCTGCTCATGATACTGGCCTAATTAATCCCCTCTAGTGGTGGCTCTTTGCCTCCAGAAAAAACTCTAAACTCTTTAGCAGGACACACAGGGTATTTTGTGATCTTGCTTCTCTAGTCTGATGTCTAGATGCTCCAGTGCTCAGGACTCTGATCTAAAGCATCTTGAACTGCACTCAGAGCACCCAATGCACCACTGTGCCACTGCAAACGCTGTCCATCTAGATGGCTCCTCCTCTCAGCCAATGTCAGATGAAGACCACCCTCCTCTGTGAGGTACCTCTTGTGCGTATCCCTACTCTGGCGTTCACGGTCTTTCTATTACAATCCTAGTAGTCACTCCATCCTCCCTGACTAGCATACTGTGAGTTCTTCAGCCCAGAAACTGTGCCCTAGGATTTAAAAATCACCAGTGCCGGGGAATTATCATATATTTAACTTATTTTTGCCCAAACAATGTGCCAGTAAAAACTCAAGACAGTATTTTATTTCTCCGAGCAATGGGAGATTTGGAGATGATTTCAAGGCCCCAAATAAATACAGAAATAAATTAATGAATTACAAAACATGAATTTTCTCTAGCTCCAACCTCATTATGATCTGAATAAAAATGTTATGAAATTGACCACTAAATTATTTTCATTACTTCTGTGTTTCTCATAAAGAAATTAATATTGTTTAGAGTAGTTGATTAACTTTTCAAAATGTCATATAACTTAAAAGTGGATTGGAGCTGGGGCCCAAATGTTTTTTTCTGTGTTATATTGTCTAGTATAGACTGCATTTCTGTGGGAATGGTTTGCATTAAATACTAGAGATCTGGCATAAAGTTACAGATCCTTTTAACTGCCATTCTAAAGATTTTGCTACAGCAAAATATAACCTGTGGTTCAAAGGGAAGTAACTCACTTTGGAGAGGTTGGTTAAAATCCCGCTGCATCACTCTGTAGTCATTTGGCCTTTGGTGCCCTTCAGATCTCTCACCTATGAAGTGGGAACAACAACACCGAACTTACCGGGTTACTGAGACTATCTAAAATATAAGGCATGCCGAGTATTGGGTACACTATATTGAATAGATTGCATAATAAGCATTTATTGCATTTATTATTTTTCTCTAGATGACACATAAACACTTGAATCTTCGGTGAACATTTGAGCAAGAAACATGGTTAGATCTGTCTCCAGGGCAGGAAAAACATTTTCCAGTGGACACTTTTAGTCATATGCTAAATGCAACCTGCAAATTCCCTGTTTTGGCTGAATGAATTCTTTAATTAAATGATTGTTTTGTCTTATTTTTCCCTCTTTTAATTTTACATATCAAAATCTACTTGCTGGTTGTCAGGGCCATCAAAGAGAAAAAACTAGGGAAGGGAAGTGATAAGATAGTAACTTTTTGTTTTCTCTGAAAAGCTCTTTATCACCCTTTGCCATGTTCTTTTTAGATTACCCACCATTAATTATTAAAAGTACAGCTCTTCCTGCATTTTACCCTGTTGAGAGATAATGTTCTTCTTTCATAAAACGTTTCTCCCTTGAATCTTCCTACCTTGTTGACTTTTCTTTCAATTCCTATAGCATACCCTTCCTAGACTATATCCCCAGATTTGGCGGTAATCTGGGTTAGTTACTTTTTATTGTTGTGTGTTATTCTGTAAGTTTCGTGTTGATATTTAAATATTCCTAGGTAGGTTTTACTTCCCTTGATCTGATTCTGTATCTTATTCAGGGCCTACCGTAGTTCTTTTGAAATCAATGTATACATAATGATTATAGATTGATGACCAGCGAAAAGAAAGTACAATAAATACTTTTAAAATCTTTAAATTAACAACATGTTTCAAATGAACAATGTTCAAACTGTCCAAAAGTATTTCTAACTTTTGCTCATTGTACTTGTTTCAAGTTATCGGCATAATAAACCACACATTAAAAAGTTGAATAAAATAGTATCACTTGCTAGTAAAAATACACCATTATTAAAAACAGCTTTTTATTACACTCCTATATAAGTGAAATATACATATAAACACCAAAGCTATAAAATTTTAAACAGAAAGCTAAATTACAATAAATGAAATTCAGTCTGTTCAGTACTAGCAGCCTATATAAACGTGAGGGCAGCCAGTGGAGTGTATTAGGCTAGTCTAGTCACATATCAGTCCCTTGGATCACGCTAAGAAACCAGAAGATGTTGTGTAACAGAGATTATAAACATCAACTGTCAGATGTTACCTAGGAGCTCAAGAGACAGAATTATAAGCCTTGCAGTATATGGGTTAATCAAAGCCTAAAGAAGGTGACTTGGTGCTTTCTTAATTCGTATGCAATATAATTTAGAAGTGGCTCTTCCTAAAGAATAAATGTAAGTAAATAAAATCCGAAGTGTTTATATTTCCGTGAAAGAAATTTGATCTTTATGAGAGTGATGCAAACTACTCTAATTTCAAACCTGAGACATTAACTATTGCAAGCAATAATGGTTTTCCTAAAAATATTTTGAGTCCTACTGAAATGTGTAGGATGTTACGAAATACTTTTGTAAGTAAAGTTCAGGGACTACATTTGTATTTTATTTTCTAGCAATTATAAAACATTTTATGTTGCACCAAAATTTAAGAGTAAGCACATGGTAGAGCTAGCAGGAATCATAAAGACATCAACTAGTTCTTCTATCAGTTATTTATTCATGTGCTAGGCACTGGAGGTAACAAATAAATGAAACTCATAGTGCTTATATCCTACCTTAGGAGATAGAAGGTACAGTGTGATATATGTCATAATAAAGATAACATATGGTTTAAGGAAGAGAGCTGCCTGAACTCAGACGAGGCTAGGCAACAGAGAAACCTTCTCAAGGGGTAAATCCAAATCCTATCTCGAAGCACTTAGAAGAGGAAGCCCTAGGAGGAAGGTAGAACAGGCCTTCCAGACTCTTGGGCCACAATGCCCAAAGACAGAAATATTGCTATTGCTTTTCCATCAAAATAAACAAACAAGCAAAAAGAAAAAGAAAAACTGCAAATGTTTTGGCTTGGTTGACAAAAAGGCTGTGCACAAAAGTATAATGAATGATGTGTTTGGAAAAGTTATCCAAGATGAAAGTCAGTATTTGCTGTGCTAGCGTATTTGAGTTTAGTCTTGAAACAGTAGAAACCA
Organism: Aethalodelphis obliquidens; assembly: GCF_003676395.1. Taxonomy (NCBI): domain Eukaryota; kingdom Metazoa; phylum Chordata; class Mammalia; order Artiodactyla; family Delphinidae; genus Aethalodelphis; species Aethalodelphis obliquidens. The sequence goes on along the minus strand of NW_020837963.1, from coordinate 24,393,621 downwards.
CCAAAAGATTTTATGTATGGAGATGATCATAGTTGAAACACAGAAATATTGTTGGATCACAAGATAGATAGAAAGTAAATTGGGAGAAGGCGGACTTGTTTATGAATCAGGAAGCTGTAAAAGATGTCCAGGTGAATTAACATGAGTTCTAGTGGCAGCACCAGAGATGGATAGGAAGATATAGCTTCAAGAGTTATGGAGATGTTAAAATTTATAGCGTATGCTCTCTGATTATATGTTAGGAGAAAAGACAGTGAGTTACATGGGAACATCTTTGGTTTGAGGTATCTTTGAAATACAGAAGTGAAGTAACCCAGTGTTTTTTTTAATTATCTGATGCACCAGACTGTAATTCTATGCAGAAATGAACCATTTTTAATTCGTTGTCATAGCTCCACTTGTTGAATGGAATTTTAAGTTATAGGAGAGGTCTGATCAGTGGAGTCAATTGTGTTAGTCATTTACATGGGGGTGGTAGTGGAAATCATGGGTGTAGATCATATTGCTTGGCAAAAAATATATCAAGAAAGATAAAGAAAACATTTGAGTAGGCGTGTTGGCAAGAAAACAGACATGTTGCTGTTTGAGACACCTAAAATAAGTACTCTGATGGGTGGCTAACTAGTGTCAGAGCTTCAAGTGGTGGAGTGGGGCTACCAGAAACCAAGGGAAAGAGACCTTCTCAAGTAAGCTGGTTTGTGATGTATAAGATGGAATACAATTATCAATCCAATTTTTTGCATTTAGAAGAAGTAATGGATATTTCTATCAAATACAATTTTCCTGAGTGGTTAAGGTAGAATTCAGACTGCAGAGGATTAAGCAGTGAATAAATCTGGGCAACCAGAGTTTATAAGTGTAGAATAATCTTCAGGAACCTAGTCTGTGAAAGGAATAATGTGATGGGAGGGTGAAGAAAGAGTAGGTGTTTGGATCTGAGGCACAATGCAGCGGTAGGGAAGGGGGCGGTGAAAGTTCATCTTTTGTTTCTTCTTTATGCAAAACTTGGCATCACTAGGAATTAGCTTTAAGACAGGTTTTTCTTATGCCTTTCTTCTACCTGGTGAAATCCACCTCCTCTCTGCCCATCCTACCCCCCAAACGAAGTCTGCTCCCCCAGAATTCTGGCAGTCTTCTTTATTATATCTGCTCATTGGGGAATCTCAAGCCAAGCAGCAGCCCCTATGGCCTTTGTTTTTTGGGTCCTTTTTCTACTTCTTCCTTGGGATCCTTGTTTAGATATCCCATTCCCTTTCAGTGCCCAATATAAGTGATATGACAATGGTTTTCTGAAGACATATGTGGTGTTACCGACTTTGCTGAAGTTCACACCTAGATGCCAGCCTCAGTTTCCGGTGTTTGGATACTGTCCATGGTGCTGAACATGTGGACGCAGATGCCACAGCTTTTGCCAATTTCAGCAGCACCGTTCCCACTCTCTCAAGCCCGAGCCAATAAAGCCCTGCTGTTCCTCTCTCACGTGGAGGCTGCTTCCTCACCCATGCTGCTGCTTCCCCAAATCTGTGGATGACTTATATACTCCATACGATAGGATGATAAAGCAATAGATATTTTAGTACTTCCTCTTTGATTTCAGCCACATACGTAGCTCTGGGGACTGGACTGAGACCATCTCAGAGACGTACACTATGAACTCTTCCACATCGCCCCTTCTTCTTTGTTTGTACAACCAGGAGTCTCTCTTTTCTTGGGCTGAGGTTAACTTTCCCGTCTGTGGATACACTCCAAATATATTCAGATGTATCTTAACCTGCCTGGCTCAATCCTGGGGTAATGCATTTTAGCCTCAAACTATAAGGAAGTGCTCATCCCTACGCATGGGCATGTTGTCTTTAGAGCTACACAAATGTGACAGAATGGTACACCAAGAGCAGGGCTATCTTATGCTCCTGACTAAATAACAGTACGTGTGCTCCCTCAGTTTCAGAGAAGCTGGCCAAACATTGTTTTGTTCCCTAGGGTTTTTCTGCCCTTATTATTCCATTTATTTTTCAGTCTTCCTTTTGGCAAAGGAGGAAATCATTTGCTTGAATTCCTAAAAGTAAACATATGTTAGAGTAAAACAAACATAAATTTACTTTAACAGCTAAAGTAGAAGCTGGATGTTAAAATACGCATTTCAATTTCACAGGTTTGAATAACGTCAGGTGTGTCAGGAAAGTGCTAGGACTGTGAGAATACAAGAATAATAATAATAATAAATTGTATTATAATAAGATTTAATAACTAGTCGGAGTGTCTTGGATATTTCTGCATCTTTATTCTTCCATCAGAGAAACTGAGAATCAGCTTGTCACGTTCCACCGAAAAAGATCACTGTTGGGATTTTGGTTGGTCTGCAGATCAGCTCGAGGAAAGCCAGCATTTTTAATATGTTGAGTCTTGTATTTCATGACCATGGTGCCTGGTGTAACTCTCCTCCTATATAGGTCTTATCTAATCTCTTTCACTGCCATTCAGATCTAAGTCTTTTAAAATTTCTTCCTTGGTCCATTCTTTTTTTGCAATGATGGTGGTTTTCAATTTCTAAATGAAGTTAATTTATTTTTGTTATTAACTTCTAATTTAAGTTGTGCTGTGATCAGAAATTGTGGAGTGTTCCTCGTTACCATTTCCTTTGTTTTCTGACCTTTCCTGTTCTCGGATCATTTTTCTTTGGGAATTACAACCTCAAAATTTCCTTTAGAACCAGTCTCTTGGAGGTAAAAATCTTCCCATGTTTACTTGCTGTCTAAATGTCTTTATTTCCCCTTCATCCTTGAAGGATCCTTTGGCTGACTGACAATTCTACGTTGACAGGTATTTTCTGCCAGCTCTTACTAGATATTATTTGACGGTCCCTTGGCTTGTGTTTCTGCTATTGAAATGTCTGCCATCACTCTAACTGTCATTGCCTTTAATTGACATGGCCTTTCTTTCTGCTCCTTCAAGGTTTTATCTTCATCTTCCGTTTAGTGATTCCACTGCCACGTGTCTACATGGATTTCCTTTTATTTATTTATTTTCCTGGAAGATATTATACCTTCTAGATCAGCGGCTTCATATTTTCATCAGCTCTGAAAAATGTTCAGCTATTATTTTTTAAGATATTGACAATTTTCAGTTGTGTTCTTTAACAAATTTATATATGGAAATTCCATTTTCAATCTCTTTGTTTTCTTTTTAAATAATTTCTTATTGTATACTTCTTTTTGCAACTGTCTCTTTTCAAATCATCACATATATATCTACAGAAAGTATATTCTGTATTTGATGATTCCAGACTCTAAGATCTATTGTATGTTGTTTCTGCTGGCTGCCATGTAGAATGATGACCCTTCTCCTTTTGTGAGCTTTTTATATTCTCTTTTAATCTATTGCCATGTGTGGACCAATTTACGGAAACTTTCCTCTTAAGATGGCTTGTTCTGTTTCTGATTTTTTTCTGCCAGTAGCAAATGGTAACACCTGACCAGTACCACTTCAGCACCCTCGAAAGTGTTGGTTTCCAAAGTTCAGACCTCCCATAGAAGTGTCTATAGAGGAATCACGCATCAGCAAAACCCTCCTTTACAGCATGCTCAAACATTCAGACCAATTTACGTTTGAACTTCTACTCCCCAAATTCCCTTCTCCTATGGGCCTGTCTACTTGCCCTGGATTCCAGGTGTTTGTCTGTCAGCTACTGCAGGTCACTTCAGCCCAGGCTCCATCAGTGCAGCAAGGGCTCAGCTCAGGCTTGTAGGATTGTTTGAGCCCGAGAATCATCCTGTGGCTAGTGGACCAGTGAGACCTCCATGAGCGTGATTGTCATGGGACTATCTTTGGGGAAGAGTGTGGGTGTATGAGTGTGGTGCTTCTCAGAACTTCTACTCAATTAATATGACAAGAAACAGAAGTCCTCAGAGTCATTTTCAAACAGTTATTTTACTATGAATATATTGAACATCAAGAAAAAATAGACTAAATATAAAATTCTGCAAACCCACTTCTGAGCCTTTACGAATGTTGGAAGTTTACCATTAAGCAGGTAGCTTGAAAATTTGAGAACAGCCGCTAGGTGTTTAGAAATACTGTCTATGGTTTCCAAGCCAGCAAAGAATTAGAAGGGAATACAGAAAGCAAATGGAAGGCAGGAAGATTGGAAAAAGGAACTGTGAAGAAAAAGGAGGTTTAAGAAAACACAAAATTTGGTGGCAAAGATAAAGCCACATATGTTACTAATCAATGCAAATATAAACAGAGTAAATTCACCAATTAAAAAAAAACTGAGAAGTGGATTAGATTAAGGAAAATGTCAGCTGTATAATACTTATAAGAAACACACCTGAAATTAATTAAAATATACATACACACATACAGGAAGATAGAAAATTAAGGAATATATAAAGAAGACAGATAGAGAGGCATTAATGAAAAGAAAGCCACTGGTTTCTGATCTCTTTCCACATCTACCATGATTAGCTTAAGAGTTCATGGCTAGAGATTTCTTAATTTATTGGAACTTTCACAAGAATATGTGACAACTTTTCTTGTTCTATTATTCTAAAAGCAAGATGTAATTTTGTATTTAATCCAAATCTCTCTTAAGGCTTTAAAGTGACTTTAAAAAGACTTAAAGTGACTTTAAGTCACTTTTCTAGTCTCAAGAAATGAAATGAATATTTGGGAACTATTCTCATGCAATGATGTCCTCATGACAACATGTCCCATTGTTCAAAGGGGACACTAATTCATCTGTACCAAGTGTACAGAGCCAGATATGGTAAGTTCAATTTGAGATCATAATTCTAAGATTGAGGCTCACAAAAATTTTATGAGAAGAGAAACATACTAAGAGTAGAACACCGTGGAAATATAATTAGAAATAAAGTTACCTTCAGACAAGACCCAGCATGTGATTTGAGTGCATTACTTCTTTAACAGTTATTTCATGAGTACCCACTAAATGTTAGGAATTTTGAGAACTATGTTTACTGAGATTAAAACAAAGCAAAAAAACCTCTACCTACTCTTAAAATACGTATCTACTCCATTAGGAGTTTTGGATGAGTATACATTATTGCCATAGAATAAAATGCTGTAATACAGACATAAAATTGTATAATAAAGTCAAGCCTTATTCCCAACAGAATATTTTCCACATGGCAGCCAACGTGATCTCTTAAAAATATAGTCAAAGTCATTCCTCCACGCAAACACCCACAGTTTTTCTTTTCCATCAGAGTCCTTCCATTGCCAAGATGCCCTTTAGTGAAGGGCTAGAAAGTAAATATTTGGGGTCTACACAGCTTCTGTGGCATTTACTCAGCTCTGCCATTGTGGGGGGAAAGCAGCCCCAGACAATGCATAAAAGAGTGGGCGTGCATGTATTCCAATAAATCTTATTGTGGAAAATAAGATTTCTTTGAATATCTTTTTGAGGGGGAGCAGGAAGGAGGGCGGTTGAAGAATTTATTGCTACTGCTGCTTTTGTTTTTCTTGTTTTTCCAGAAGTTTGGTTGTAGATGCAGTTTTAATAATTTCTTTTTAAAAAGCTTAGAGAACAGTGTCTGCCAGGAGTTAAGTCTTCAGCTTTTATTCCTATGACAACCCATGTTGTTTTGATAATAGTAGCACAATTATTATCTATTTTACACTTAAAAGATGCACAAAACTCGGGGATAGAAAAGTGTCACTCTATTTCATAACTAAAATTCTGTTCTTGACTCTGAGCTCATAGTTTTGCTTGGCAGTAAACAACTTAATCTTATCCAATAAATTTTCTCTTTTTTTAAAAGTCCTAGTCAAGATTCACCTCAATTCTTCTGATGCCTCCTCTGCAACTGGCTCTTGCTCTCTGCTCCACTTCCCAAGGCCTGCAAAGAGACACAAGAGGGGCAGTGCTCCTGACGCTGTTGGCGTTTTGTTGCTGGTGTCAGGGCACTGTAGCTGCCGTCCTTGCAGTCTGATCTGTGGCTTGGGTTGTGCCACTGCTTACTCTCCTACGTGGCCCACTCGTCAGTCTGCAGCTACCTGGCATCATGAGCCCACGTGGGCTGACTCTCTTACCCGGTCCCCCTGCCTGCCTCATGATCAGCTCTCCCTCTGGGGCCCATCTCTCCCAGCCCCCTCGGGCCTCGTGAGACTTGAGCCCCAGTCAAACTCCCACAGAACTTCTGACATCCCCTCTGTATCTGTGAGCTACACACACATTCCCGTCTACCTGTGAGAAGTCAGAGATGGTACAAGACCTCTGCTGCTCTCCTCATAGAATCTTCCCCTGCTGGATCTGGTATTAGGTATCTGTGATCAGCCAGGTGTCTAGGGAACGTCCCTCACTCATCAGACCCCAGCAGGGGAGTAAATTAATCAGCTTCTCTGCTCTTCAATTTATAGGACATTGGGACAATTTAGAAAACTCACAGGAAGCCAGCAGGTGAAGGTCCAGTATGTAACCTAGGTGAGCCATGAGCCCCATGTCCCATTCCAGCCCTACACCTTTCTCCTTGCAGTTCCATTATATTAAATCTTAGAAGGGCACTTTAACCCCGTAGCAGGGAAGAGTGTGGACTCTAGGGTAAGATTACCTGCATTCAAATTCCAGTTTTGCCACTTTTTTGAGGCATAACCTTCACCAATTTTCTCAGTCACCTGAAGTCTTACTTTCTTCAACTTTAAAAATTGGGATGATAACCTCTCTGTGAGATAAGGATTACTTTGAAGATTAATGAGATCATCAATGCACAGGGCCCGGCATATTGTGAGGGCCCACTAACCACAGCATGATTCTTCTGAGATGATTCCTATACTTTTATTTATTTATATAAATAGAAAGACAGAAAGTGCAAAGAAAGCTCGGCTCCAGGAGACAAAACATAGGTGCTAAGGAATAGACAATATGTAATGTGTCAGCTAGGCTGTTTCCTAGGCAAGAGACAGGCAGGAGAGAGATGCAGGGCAGGTTATGGGGACCTGTGTGTCATCTGTATTGGTCAGGGTTCTTCAGAAAAATGGAATCAAAGATACAGGCATATATATGAGATTTATTATAAGGAATTGTCTCATATGATTATGGAGGATTAGAAATCCAAAGTTCTACAGCTGGAGACCCAGGAAAGCTGATGGGTTATTTCCAGTCTGTATCCAAAAGTCTGAGAACCAGGACAGCCAATGGTGTAGTTACAGTATACGTGGACAGGCTCCAGAGCCAAGAGCCAGTTCTTCAGTTTGAGTCCAAAGGCAGGAAAAGACTAATGTTTTAGTTCAAGCAGGCAGGCAGGAGGTCTTTCCTCTCACTCTAGTTCCGTTTTTGTTCTGTTCCGGTCTTCAGCTATTCCATGGATAAGGTCCATCCACATCAGAGAGGGCAGTCTTCTTTACTCTCTTTACCAATTCAAAGATTAACCTCATCCAGAAACATGCTCACAGACACACCAAGAATAACGCTTGGCCCCATGTCTGGACACCCCATGGCCCAGTCAAGTTGACAAGTAATCGTTGCCACATCCTATGTGTTTCCAAAGGAGGACAGAAGTCTACTGAACAAATGGGACCACTAGTAAGAGCAAGTGGGCTGGGACGAAGAGGGACAGAGTTCTGTTGCCTACTTAGGTAGAGATGGGAAGGGATAGTGCAGCCTCTGCATATTCTTTCATTGATTTTGCTTTCCGATCTGGGTGGTTTCCAACATGTTAATCTCTTTGTTTAATTGCTCTACCTGGAGGTACATTGTAACGAGTTGAAATTTTAGAAACAGGAGCTTATAAAATTTAATCCTCTCACGTTTATTGTTGATCTTTCCTGAAACATGAAAAGTAAAAATCACTTATCCTTCTCTCATTGTCTCTGTATAAATTAGATGAGCATCAGTGGACTGTCCATATGTCAAAAGGCCTTTCTGAATTGTTTAGAGTAGCTTATAAATTTGAATGTTCTCACTTATGTAGCTTTAACGTGAAACATATTCTTTACTTCCTTCTGGTACAAAAGCAGAAACAGAACCCTGTTAGTTTTTCTGCTGCCAGAAGAGGAGCGTCTATATGTTTGAGTTTTTATTGCATGCATTTTACATCAGCAAAATAAATTTTGAAATAGAGACTGGGAATGGTTTCATTAAATAGAATGAGCTGAGAGCATTAGTACCCCTGATATATAAATTCAGTATCTTGAACCTACAGTCTTTTTTATATCAAGTATAATCAAGATTAATTTTATGTATTTAAAGAAAAAGTAGGGGGGAGGGGCAAGATAGGGGTATAGGATTAAGAGATGCAATCTACTAGGTATAAAATAAATTAGCAACAAGGATATATTGTACAGAATAGGGAAATACAGCCATTATGGGGTATAATCTATAAAAAATATTGAGTCATTATGTTGTACAACTGAAATTAATATAATATTGTAAGTCAGCTATACTTCAATTAAAAAATAACCTTTTTTATTTTTAGTATATTTTATTTAGAAATTTCCCTACATTTAACATTGCTTTTTATGCTTAATATTATTTTATTACTGTTGTTTGTTTCACTATGAGGAAAGTTTCATGATAGTTGACAACTATCAGAAATTTCAATGTATGAGGATAGAAATTTTAAACATGCAAATTAAGAAGTGAAATTATAATTATATCAAAAGTTTGAATGTTTTTAATATTTCAAGTTAGTTTTTTAAATCCAGATTTATATATTTTAGTGTTGGTAGTCTTAAGATTGATTAAAGGCTTTATTGCTAGAACAAAACTTAGGAATGTTATGAAAATATCTTATTTTGAAATAAACCCTGTATTGAGGTCAAATATTTTTGTAATCATAGCACTACTTAATCACGAAGTGTTAATCAATTCTCAAAATTTCAGCAATTATACAATGTTTTAGAAGCTTATCATTTTCTGTAAAGCAAACAGTATCAAATATATAAATAAACTAAGGTTTGTTAGAAATGCGTATACATCATTGGAATGAAATGTGTCACAATCTTCCCATGTCACAATTTTATATGGCAGACATCTCTTATCCTTGTTGCACTGGACATGATTACCACATGATTGCTGTGGCCTTACATCTAAGCACTCCAGAACAATTCTCAACATAATTTGAAAAGAAAGTCGAGAGACAAAAATAAAGGGAGGAAGAAGGTGAGAAGGAAGAAGGGAGTAAAGGGAGCCATGATTTAGATTTGCATGGCTTTACAAGTCAATGGCAGATAAAAAAAGAAAAGAGAACTCTATGGAATTTATGCAAAAGAAATTCCATCCAAATCAGTGGAAAAACAGAACTCATTACAGAGGTGTATGTGTGTGTGTTTTAGGAATAGACTATGTATACATACATAACTGCCCTTCCATTTTTATATTTTTAGCTTATTTTAACTTTCCTGTGCTGTTAATATTAGAAATTTATACACATAATAAAATTGCAATGACTATCATGGGAGTTTCAAGAGAATGTATTACTTGTTGGTTTTATTGACTAATAGATGCATGAGAAACTCTTTTCATAAAGTTCTAATTAGCATAATATTTTATGGTATAAAATTTTCCCAAAGAAATATTGTAATATAGATAGTAACACTGTAATATATATTTTTATCAAGTCAGTCATATCTCAATAAGCAATGGATCCTCTAGGATAAAAAAATGCCTCATGCGTGTGTGTGTGTGTGTGTGTGTGTGTGTGTGTGTGTGTGTGTGTGTG
>NW_020837963.1:24338447-24383934 GCF_003676395.1 Aethalodelphis obliquidens | reverse complement strand
TGTGTGTGTGTGTGTGTGTGTGTGTGTGTGTGTGTGTGTGTGTGTGTATTTACTTATTTTAATGCCTCGTGTTTAATTCTAAAATCTGAGAATACTAGGCTACTTAAAGTCTTCTTTTCTAAAGAATAGTCTTAAAATGGTAAAGGGAATATTTTGTTCTGAAAGCAAAACCATATATTCTTATTTTGAGGAAGAACTACACGAGAAGCTTCTACACGTTTTCCACTCTATGGCAACCGAAGACTAATATTATTTAAGACAAAAAAAAAATCGACAGGTCTGTGTGCAAGATAACCGCAGTTATCTCAGGGCTCACCTGGATGAGGATGCACTAGCTCATCCACACAGCTCTAAACAAGGCTCACTCCTCACTGGCCGTGTGGGTTTCTCTGTGCATTTCTCCATTGGGTAGTTCATAGTAAGTTTGTTTATGGGGTTTTTAATTTCAGTTATTGTGATTTTCTTTTCTAAATTGATGTGGTTGTTTTTCAAAAATGTTGGGCTCTTTTTGATAACTAGTCCCTGCAGGTATTTTCAATCTTGTTAATAATTTCTTTACAATATATTTTCATGGTTTTATCTACACACTTCCTGAATTTCTTCTTATTGAACATTGGTAAATTCTCCAGCTATATTCCTGCCTCTTATTTTCCAGGGACATGCTCTAGTTCTCATATCCTGAAAATTGTTAAAGAAGAACATACTTATTCCCTGGATGCTGTTCCTTTTGCCACAGACTTTGGCAAGATATCCCTTCATCTTCATCATGTTTCTCAAACTCTTCTCGAACCTTTTTTGGGTATATCTTCATAAAGAAATCTTCCCGTGCTCATTTGTTTCTCTTTTTTGTACTTTCTTTGAATTTTTTCCTAGTGCCTTTCATTTGTCCCTGCGCTGTGGTAACCAAGTGGCCAGCAGTGACTTAGCTATGCATGCGTCCCCCAGAGGAGGAAGTCTTCATAAGTCTTGATTGGTGGCATTCCTGGTGATTCCTGGTATTGTAGAATGGGAATTCTAGGGCTCTGTGGGAGAAGTGGGGCTTCTCAGAGTGGTAAACCTACATTTACTTCATACCCCCTGGTGTAGGACCTCCTGGTGAGGGCCACGTGTTAAGTGGACCCTTAGCCCACTCTCATTTTATTCTCCTCACCTGCTGGTTCACCTCTAAATTCAAGTTCTCCTGGGCCATAAAGTTTATAACAAATAATGGGAATTAATTATAGCAGGAGTGATTTTCTTCAGATTAACTCATTGTGGGCAGTTTGTCCTGAAGAGTACTATACACTGCTAATTTCAGGTCTTACATTAGGTCTTTGATCCATTTTGAGTTGATTTTTGTATATGTTGTTAGGTTAAGGGTCAGACTGTATTATTTTGCATGTGGATATACAGTTTTCCCAGCACTGTTTGTTGAAAAGATGGTCCTTTCGCCTTCAAATGTCTTGGCACTCTTGTCAAAAATCATTTGACCACATACGGGAGGACTTACTTCTGCATTTTACATCAGTTCAGCTCAAAAATTATATGCAAAGCACTGGATAAAGGAGGGACCAAGGCAGAGGCTGGCTGAGATTCTGATGCCCTAAGCCTTAGGGCTAAGGTGATAAGAGTTGGGACTGAGATCATAGCAGGCTAGAAAAGGAGGTTGGTAGTGAGAGATTTTACAAAAATAATTGAAAGCTCTTGGTATCTTGCTGATGAAAGAACAGTGTGAAAGAGTCAAGTTAATTTTGTTTTTGAAGTTTTCAGCTCAAAGAATCATGAGAAGGCTAATGATTGATAAAATGAAAAGTCTAAGGGAATAAAGCTAATGGGATCTCATCACTTGTACTCTCTGACTAAACAGGAGAGACCTAATTCTCTCCTTCCAACCTAAAATTTATTATTGATTTATACTGCTATAGACCATTACTTTGGGAGAACCATGGATTATTTTCACACCTCCTAATGAAATAACTTTAGGTGCCCTTATGCTTGAAAGAAACAGGAGCAAAGGGAATGCAGAGTTAGCAACTGTCTCAATAAAGAGCTGGGTCTTAAACTGTAGTCTAAAGGCAAACAAACTATTTCAGTTTTTATAATGCAACACTTTTCACAATTACACAAACGTTTTTAAAATACCAGTGGAAAGAAATATCCGTATAGCATTATTAAAAATTCTAAGACATATTTCAATGAACACTTCAAATTGTGCTTGATATAGGCTGAAAATGAACTTAATTCTTACAATCTTTAGGAAATGATAGATTTGGGGGCCGAATGGACCCTGAGAGTCCAGCTCTGCCTGGGGCTCTAGCATCTATAATTCTCCCCAAGATGGAGGTTACACTTTTGAGAAATAACTCTTTCTCAGAGAGGGAGGGGTTTAGGGAGCACTAGTCTAACTTTCTTAACAAGTGGTTCAAAACTAAGTACCCAGCTCTGATCACCTGTATTCTCAAGTGAAATACTCATTAAAAACACTGGTTTCAGACACTCATTGAAACCTGCAGAATCACTGTGATATTGGGGACATGTGTACCAGGGGGATGAAAAGAGATGTGAGAAATGGAGATGGAAAGATTATGAATTTTTTGTAACTGTTTAATTCCCCTAGACTTAAAATGGACCATGTTACTTGCTAGTGGAGAATGCCAAAAAGTGATGATCTTTTCAGTTTCCAGATAGTTGCATACACCTAGGAGTAGACCTCTGAAACTGCCACTTGCGATATTAGACACACTGCTTTCTTACATGGCTTCATACATATTTAGATCAGCTCAATTTTACTGTTATCTAAAATTTGGATATAATTTTTGAGCTAAATTGACATACAAGGGCTTTTTGTACCTAGTCTATGTTGTTATATATTAAGGGGAAAATGGATATCTGGAAATTTACCAGGTATCCAGCATTATTTGGATGTTTATAAAAATTCAGTAAGAATTATGTTATGACTTTTCTGCAGAAATTTTCCAGGCATTTGAGACAGTGAGATGAACTTCCCAAAGTTAAATACTTTCTAATAGAAATAATTGCAGTGTGAAGAATATACAATGAAGCTACAACAACGGTATTTAATTTGTAAATAATGGTTTTAGAACCACAATAATATTTTAGGTATATAAAAATAATATTTCAGGTATTTCTCATCCATTTTTCACCCAGGAGCTAAAATTCTGAACTGTACATGGACAAGATAACTTATATTTACACATCACCTTATACTTTAGGAAATCTGTATCCTATCCATTATCTAGTTGATATTTGTGTGTCCTCTGCTTTGGACCAAGCCCAGTTGATATTTTTATCCTAATCTCTTAGAAAGAAGCCTTATTGTTGTTACATAATACAAGTTCAACATCATCAAACTTTCTGGCGAATTCTTCTTGATGAAATTAATATTTACCCTACCTTTTGATTTTATATTTTGAGTTTTAAGTCCATTTTGTTTAATAGGATATCAGTATAGTTTTCCATTTTTTTATTATTTGACCGGCATATCATTTTGTGCCCTTCTAATCTCAATCTTTCCACATCACCACGCATTGCCCATGGCTTTTATATAAAAGTGTGTGGCCAGGTTTGGGGATTTGAAGAGCAGAAGGATAGCTAGAACTCAAAGATACTGACCTTGGTGAAAGGAGATGAGGGTTGTGACTTAAAAATGAGAACACACTTACGTTTAAAGACACGACAAGGTAACTTCAGCGCCTTGTCCAGACTGGCAGAAATTCAGCCTGTTCAGGTCTTTCCATGGGCTTCTCCGGGATTAATCAGGAGGCGCCTCCTGTGTGCTCCCACACCAATCGATTGCCAACGCCAGCTCTTGGCTTTTCCCATTTGCTCTTCTATTCTAGTCCCGTTATGGCTCTACCTGCCCATGGGCACTGCTAGTGCCTGGTATAAACACTCTAGTGTCCTTGCCAGGGGCACCCACAGAGGACACTCCCAACGTTTCCAGTTAGAGGCTCTTCCAGTTCTATGTAGAAGGGGCTGAGGCTCATCAAATTGACTGGAAGCACAAAAAAATCTTGCCTTGAAGCTAAATTTGCTTGGCTTGCACCAACTTATGTGTCCGTAGTATATTTACTTAGCTGTAACTTATAAGGCTTTCTCAGGATATTTGCATTTATATTTTTAAATAAAATTGAGAGAATGTAATACTTTAATAAAATATTTTAATTTTTTCATTTTCAGTGATGTAATTATTTAGCATACAGTGACTTAAGTGGGATGAAAGATACTGATGTAGGATAATGCCATTCCTCACCACGCACACACACAACTTGCGGTGCCCCCCCTCCCCGTGCTTTCAATTCTTGGCATATCAGAGCCAGGAGGATTCTGTTCCTCTGCAGCCATGTGCTACACGTGCTGGCTCAGGTTCCAAAACAATTAGTTATTCCCAGACTCTCAAATTGCTCTCATGAAGTAATTTCCTGTTCTGACTCTTCTAGGCATAAAACCTCAGGTCCAGTTTCATACTACCTGCCAAAATATTTACCCTAAGCCCTTCTATGGTCAATGTTCCACCCTTCCTCCTGATTGCCAGACGATACTTGCTGTGCATGTCAAAAAACGTGAACAGGTAATTGAGAAGGGAGTAAATGGGAAGTAATGGATAGAGAGAGGAGGACATTGGAGGTGTTTTAGTCACTAACAGTGCTGGCACCGCAGCTGTGCTGGCAAGAAATGTCCATTAAGTCAGTTCTAGTGAAGAAGGTGGTTCAGAAGATGGACTCATTTATTTGTGGTTTCACGTGATTTAGGAAGTCCTTATGAAGCTGGATCTGGCCTCTGTACCATGACACCGAATTAAATCTTGGAGACAGAGTTTTGGGTGAAATAGAAAAGAATAGCTTTATTGCTTTGAAAGGCAAAGGGGGCCACAGCAGGCTCACGCCCTCCAAACTGCGTGTCCCGACCTGGAGGGGGTAGTGAGAAGCTTTAGAGGAATGGTTCAAAGAGGGCGTGGTCAGCTCGTGGACATTGTTCTGATTGGTTGGTGGTGAGGTAATGGGGAGTCAGCATCATCAGCCTTGTGCTTCCAACTGTCTGGGGTCTACAGGCTTGCGGGCAGCATACCGTTAACTCCTCCCACGTGGCAGGGGTTTCTGTATCTGCAAAACAACTCAAAGATATTGGTCTGTGTATCCCTTTTTAGGGGGAACCAGGACCCTGCCCCAAGGCTGCACTATTTTTTCTTTGACTGTTCCTCCCTGGTCTCTGCATCCCCTCCCTTCCTTAATTAGCAACTGTTTGGACCTGCTCCTTGGAACTCAGGGAAGGTCAGGGAGGCTGAATGAAGCCCATTTCTGTAATCCAGAAATGGGGGACACAGAAAGGCTTTTGTGCCCAGGAGATCCCGCTCAGTATCACTTACTGGATGAATGAATAAGGGCATTCTGAGAGAATTTGGTGGCAGGGGAGCGGTTTTCTAATAATCAAGAACTTCCCTGGTTTCCTTTGAACAGAAAATGTAATATATTCTCTGATAGCTAATTCAAATATACAAACACTAGTTTTGGATGATCTAGTTTTTTAAAAATTGTCTTTATTATTCTTTTGGTCTTCTGATGATTTCTTCTTCCCTCCTGCCCTCAAGGTTTTTCTCTATTCTGTATAGTAGATACGTATTTTCTGCATAGAATAATAGTATTGCCTTGTGACTATCAAGAACAAACATTGTAAAAGCCTATTTAATACGAACACAAGCAAAGTCCAGCACCAGCATCTGTGCATTCATCTCATAAGAAAGAATATATTTTCTCAATATATTTAGAATTATGAATACAAGTATCTTGAGGAAACATAATCTATTTCAGCTAAGTAAATAAAATAAGGAAGCAATACGTCTCTACAGGCCATGCAAATGTCAATAATATTTTATGGGGCTTGCAAGCTTCCCTCCTAAAATTCTCATAAGTTTTGATTTCTAAAACTCGTATATGAATAAATTTTATGTTAAACTAGAAAAAAGAAGTCATGGTATGTAAACTCTATGCCAACATTAAGACCCTTAGGGAGGCAAACTCAGTATGAAGCTGTAATTGTCATAGATATCAGTAATCCTTTAAAAGAGGCTTAAAATAATTGTGCTATGAATTTTGTACTAGAAAGGTGTTTCTTCTAGAGAAGAGTGAAATAAATTGGATTAGTAACATACTATGATGCTGCAAGCTATCTTAGTACTGCGCTGTCAAGTCTTTGTTTTTGTTTTTTTGCAATCAATTTTTCAAACAGCATCTTAAATTCAGTTAACCAATTTCCAAAACCACAAACAGTGCTTTTCAATCTTGACTAGGAAGCAAGGTGTCGACAGTGATGGACTGAAGGCAGGTAAAATAGGACAGGAAAGTACCCATTGAAGTGGACAGTTAGTTTTGATGCAAAAGCTGATTTAATAAAGATACACGTACAGACATTACAGGATTTCAAAAGTAAGCAGAGATGAGAAGTGGAGACGTTAGGAGCTCATGACATAATTCAGGATGTGTGAGATGGTGGAAATTTGATGAAAATATTGATTATCTTTCTCTAAGACTAGCCCGTCAGGTGGTTGAGCTGTGCATTGCAAACATATTAAAGTATCACAGTTGATTTCTATAATCAGAGGGTTTTGCAGGTATAGTTACATGGCCACATCAGGCAATTACATTTTCCCATAACTGTTCTAGCAACGCTACTGTGCTCTGTGGTATAACGACACACTTGTGCTATAAAAGCCTAAACCAGGGGGCTTCCCTGGTGGCGCAGTGGTTGAGAGTCCACCTGCCGATGCAGGAGACACGGGTTCATGCCGCGGAGCGTCTGGGCCCGTGAGCCATGGCCGCTGAGCCTGCACGTCCGGAGCCTGTGCTCCGCAACGGGAGAGGCCACAACAGTGAGAGGCCCGCGTACCGCAAAAAAAAAAAAAAAAAAAAAGCCTAAACCAGCATCTTGATTTTAGCTAAGAAAAATATGTTTCAGAAATACTTAGTGATTTGTTCAAAGTTTTAGGTTTTGGACCAGAGCAAGTTTATTTTCCTAAAGTTGTTGAACCCCCGTTTTGTTCATTTGTAAAATGAAGATGCCTCTGATTTTGATTTAGTCATAATCTAATCAGATAAACAATAATTTACTGAAAGTCCAACTACAATGTGGCTAGCATTGTGGAAATTTCCTTGGAATATAAAATAAATGAATTGCACAGTCCTGAGTTAATAAATTGTAAGTTAGATTTTTGTTGGGAGAAGGCATTTACCCATAATTCAAAGATGGCGTTCATTCAGGCAGAAGTTCTGAAATATTTTGGTCTCAAAAGCCCTATCTTCTTCTTCTTTTTTTTTTTTTTCGGTACGCGGGCCTCTCACTGTTGTGGCCTCTCCCGTTGCGGAGCACAGGCTCCGGACGCGCAGGCTCAGCGGCCATGGCTCACGGGCCCAGCCGCTCCGCGGCACGTGGGATCTTCCCGGACCGGGTCACGAACCCGTGTCCCCTGCGTCGGCAGGCGGGCTCGCAACCACTGCGCCACCAGGGAAGCCCAGCCCTATCTTCTTTTAAAAAATACTGAAGACCTCAAAATGCTTCAGCTTATTTAGCTGTATCATTCAATATTTATCATATTAGACATTTAAACTGATAAAATTTTAAATAGCTATTTATTAATTCATAGAAAAATTACCCTGAAAACCAATTATGTGTTAACATAAAGCATACTTAAAAAAACTGATTAAAGTGAACATATCTATTAATAAATATTAAAATAACAATTAGGGGAATTACATTGTTTCACATTTTTGTAAATCTAATGTCTAGTTTATTAGGGGACAGCTGGATTCTCACATGTGCCTCTGCATTACATCTTTGCAGTGTGTTCTTATGGTTGAAGTATATGAAGAAAATTCAGCCTCACAGAGAAATATAGTTGGAAAAGGGAAGAGTGTTTTCATAGCCTTTTCAGATGGATACTAGCGCAAACTTCAAAAAGTGATAGTTTCTTAAAGGTTACTTGCAATGGGGAATGTGAAACTATATCAATGGAGTTTTTGTATTCTGTTAACATTAACATCTATTAATGTATTTTGCTCTTCAAATGCCTCTTTTACCCATGCATAGTTATTTAACACCAAACATCACTAGATGACAGTTACTGGATCACGGGTATATGCTGCTCTTCCAAATACGAACATATTTCATTATTCAATGTCAAAAAGCACACTTGTTCACATAAACAACAATCACATTGAAAAATTATTTAAGTATGAGGAACTGTCAGATACACAGTGATGGATACATTTTTGTTTGATCGGAGGTGGAATTTTATCTTTGGCAGCAAATATTTTCAATTTGTTTTCCTTAAAGTCAAAAGATTCACTATGTTCTTCCTGCAGAAAAGTCAGCAGATTCACTGCGTTCTTCCTGCGGAAAAGATATGTATTCAAAATGTTACATTTTTAAAAATTAGCAATTTTGAGCGCCTCATCAAGGAGACTTTAAAGGAAAATTGTTTTTTTTACCCCCGAGAATGCATGGAGATGAATTATACAATGACTACTAACAGCTGAGGTTTGGTGCCATTGTCTTGATTCGGGATAAAGCATCAGCAGTTTTATTCACCACTGCCTTTGCACTATCAATGCAACTGTCAACACAGATGTTTCAGTATGTCATAAGATTTAAAAGTCATCCAACATTTGGATATTTCAGTACTTCTTGCATTTGTTGCCAAGCATTCGCATGAAAGAAGATCTGTGATGATTGGTCCATGCTGACACTGAACGAATTCAAGGAAAATAAGCAAGCTTAGCCATGTCTGTACATCTGTCTATCTGTTAGACAAAAGTGAGGTTCTGTAGAAAGATATTAACTCTGTTTCCTTGTTTAAAGCTAAAACTTTCTATCAGCAAGTTACTATATGGTTGGAAAGCAACGGTGTCCTGGGTTTGTCTTTTTTTTTTTAAACTACTTTTCAACCAGTAGACATTCAGCAATGGCAGCTGACTAAAGGCATTGCTTTATTAGTTTCTCAGGTCTTATGTGTGCTTCTCCAGCCAATACAATAACCTACTTTGTAACATGTTTCAGTGACTGTCATTTTTAATTTGAAAAGTGTAACAGATGACTTTTAGCTTTTGATTTTGTTTTGTTTTGCAATATTATTTTTTGTTTATTCAAAATTTTCCCAGTTAAATAGTTATATGTAATAACTATATAATTATATAACATTATCTCATATACTTTTACAACTATTATATTAACATGTGTTATTTCGCCATAAAATAAAAAAAATTATTTTTTTTTAATATTTAAAGACTCATTGTAGACCTTTATTAGGAAAATTAGAAGACTTGCTTTCTCAACCCAACTGCACAGTTTAACATCTAACGATGCTGAAAAAGAAATTGGAATAACAGAGTTCTCTGACTCATGGAAGTGAAGGATCTACTCCAAAGAAAATGAACTAAACTCTAAATAAGAAACAAAAGTATAATGAAATCTGTTCTTTCCCAGGCTTCAGAGATGTTAACATTTAACTGACTGTTATGCAATAGGACATTTTTGAATGGTATTATTGCATTTGTTCGGTTGTGGCATAATTTTGAGGTCGATCATTAAAGAAAAAGAACTGAATTTTTCAACCATAAATGTGATGAACTCTTTAAAATCCGAAAATTAGCTGTTATAGCTTTCAAACTAGATATGCAAAAGCCACCAAAGCATCTTACAAGGTAAATTGTCACAGTGGCTGGAGAGGACACGCAATACTGAGAGTTTTAGCTTTTAAAGAGCATATTAACGTCTACATTTAAAATATTCAATACTTCCCAAACAATTATTTGTCTCAAAATAATGTTGGCGATCAAACTGTCACAATAAAACTACCAGAAAGTATTTTTCTTCCTAAATCACAATAGGGCAAATTATTGACATCAACGAGGCTGAAGGAAAGATAGCTTTTGTCTTCTTTTCATTTCTTATGCGAAGCTTTTTCATTTGATTCAGAGTAGATTTCTCCTTTCCATAAATAAGAGACCGCTTTGAAATATCAGTTTCATTCTTTTCTCCAACTTTGGATATAGACAGTGTAATGGTGATGGAGAAAATGAGGCTTAGTCTCCTCCATCTCTGACAAATGTCCATCCTTCACAGTAAGAAACCTATATTATAAATATATTTTATTTCATGGGAAATACTGTTAAATTTCATAATACTTACACTTTTATCTATGTGTGTGTATTTATAAAATAGGACAGAGAAATGTACTAACTCTAGCTGTGCTTCCATGTAGGCTCAAGACAAAATTCAAGATTTCAAAACTAGAACGTATTGGACAAAAATGGGGTTACAGGGATTATAGCAGGGAAAATTAAAGATAACATGTCATTTTAGTAGGATTATGAAACACTTTAGCCTTTGGGTCTCATGAAAGGGTCTCATGGACCCTAGGGGCCCTTGACCATAACTTCAGCCTTGAACAACGCTGGGTTAGGGGAATAATAGCTGTAATAACAACAACAAACAATCTAAAACCTCAGTAATTTCACATTATTAAAGTTTACTACTGCTTGCTCATTCAGCCTAATCAGGAAAAGGCTGTACTCCACACATTCATTTAGGAATTGGAGCTGATGGGGTTCTACGTTGTCAATGTCTGCCTTCTGAGGCTGACCAGGGGAGAAAGTGGGAGTGGATAATTTTTTCAAGAAGTTTTTATGAGCCCAGCCTTCAAGTAAACTTCAACGCTTTGTCCACGTTTCATTAGACATGGTATCCTCAGTTGCAAGGGAGGCTGGAAACATAGTCAGCTGTGTGCCAGGAAGAAAAAGATGCAGGTTTAGTAAATAGGAGGTCAGTCTTGAATATAGCACCTAATTTGATAGATCTCCTGTGAGAGCCTCTGAATTGGAAAAGTGTAGGTATAAAGCATTGTACATATGTCAACAATATAAGAAAATCACGTCGGTGTAATGTAATTTCAATAACATTCAATAACATTTATTGTGCATGCATTATGTCCAAGCAGTGTCCTTGGTCCTGGATAAAGGGAGGAAGAATAGACGTAAAGGCCCTTGTAGAGCGTACTTCCTTATATGGGAGTAGGTGGTCAATAAAAAGCTAACAACTGGCAAAATAATTGTGATAAAAGAAACCACGAAGGGAGAAAAGAAAGTGGGAGTCAAAGAAAATGGGAGTCAATGACCCTTGGAGAGGGTGATCCAGAAGACCTTTCCTCAGAGATATTTGAGCCAAGAACTGAAGGATGAGAAGGATTCACAGGTGCAGAGCCCTGGGGAGAGATACTGAAGACAGAGAAAAGAGCAAGGTCAAATTGCGGAGGATGAGAACAGCCTAGAACGTTGTAGAAATAGAAAGGGTCCATGTGTTTTGAGAGGAAAGAGCAGAGGTTAGCAGTCTAGGGTATGTTGGCCCAGGTGGTCTGGGGCAGGAACACACAGGACTTTATAGTCCATTACAGAGAGTTGTGGCTTTAACTTAAGGGCAATGGAAAGCCAGGTGCATTTCATGATTTGATTTGTATTTCTCGAAGTTTATTCAGGTTGCTTAGTGGAGAATAGATTTGGGGAGCTGTAGAGTAGTAGATGACTATTAAGTCCAAGGTCATTGTGCTTCTGCATAATAATGTATGTCATTGCCCTGGACACCCTGAAGCAATAAGTCAATCTCAATATTCTTAAATTCAGTGTAGGCTGTTTTTAAAAATTATGTCGTTTATTTTCTGATATTTATTTTACAGCTCGTAGGGGCCATGTGTTATCGTGATTGTGGTATTACTGGTGCCCAATTCAAATGGAATTGCAGAAATGATTTTTTCCTAAAGATTTTTTTGTAAACAATCAGTGCTCTCACCATTAATACAACGACAAAAATACATTTTCAATTCTCAGAACTGGAATTTCTCTCAACGTTGTCTAGCATGAGTTATAAAAATGACAAATCTTCGCCTTCAAGCTAGAGAAGAAAATACTAACTACAGTCCCACAAGAATCATAGCAACAGCCATGCAAGGCTGAAGCGTTCTCATCAAAAAGGAGATAGAGAGTAGCAATGCTGACCATTATGAAAAGTAGTAAAAAGGATATAATAAAGAATCCAGATAACTGAGGTAGGCAAGCTTGGTGGGTGGGTCTCTTCAATACCAATAAAAGTGCTTAACCGTGACAGCCAATCTGAGTAATTCTATACAAAACTGTTCTTTTCTTGTACATAGTAGGTATTACATATACATTTCTTGAAAGAATAACCAAATATCCATTGATTTAGATGAAGGAAAAAAATCTCTGCCAGGAGGAGGCCTGACCCAAGTAGACTATGTTGTCCTCATTTCTGTTTCTTTCATGGATGTTGCATACAGGTATTTCTTTCTGTCTTTCTTTTCCAAAAAAGCAAAAGAACTGTTTTCAAAACAGTTATACAGAGGTATTTGTATCTCAATTCAAAATTTATTACCACTGGTATTCTAATAGTGTCCTGCAATAAAGTGAGTCTAAGTAGGTGATATAACTAAATTGTAGGGGGGCCAATCCAGGACTTTCAGATTCAACAGATCAGCGCACATTGCTGTTTAAAAACAAACACACAAAAAATTCAATATTTTCTTTAGTAGAAAAACCAGAAAAACCTGTAGTGACGATAAGTACCCTAGTAAAATCAGCCTGCGGTTACGGATTTGGTGCGTTCACACGCACAGATGCACTAGGAAGCACACTTAGGTACACACGGACATACACGCACCCATGGTCTTAATATCCAGGACTAATTCTATCCAGAAAGAGCGCTACCCTTTCATATTTCAGCCCTAGGCCATTATTGAGTGGTGTCTTATGAAACATTTCTAACTTTGTAAGATTTTTGATTTATCACTAATACCCTAGTAGCAAAAAGTAATTAAAATTCACAATCATCTTTTATATTGAATACCATGTGTCTCCAAGATAAATCATAGCCTCTGATGCTCTCACCCATAAATAAGAGAAAATCAATTCAAAGTAACTGAGATGCTAGGGATGTGTATTGTTTCAAAAGAGCAAGAAGCCCAGAGAAGTGCAACTCCAGGCAAGGTGAGTACCGTGCCCCTGTGATATTCTTAAGGACTCACGGTTCTCCATGGTTCTATTCTGCTCATCATAGAGTCAGCATTTTCTTACCTTAGCATCTGTCAACATCACAAGTTGCCCACCACACATGGTCCCAAAGGCGCCAACACAAACATGACCACAACTTGAGCTGGGAAAACTGTATGCCTTATGTCTATTTAGTATCAAGGAAAACGTTCTCAGAAGCCCTCAAGTAGGCTCACCTTTATGTTACGCTGGCTGTAATCAGACAAAATAATTGTATCTAGAAGAGATGGAAGTTTACCCAAACCTTGAATTATCTATGGATACATTTTACAAAACCATCTGTTGTCTGATTATAAAGAAAATGAGTAAAATTTTTACTTGGTTATTAGATGAAGTAATGACATGGGGAGGTTTTTTAAAATGGCTTCTTGATAAAAATCCTGTAGTAATAATATTACATTATGTAAATTAACATTTCAGTCTTAACATTATCATGCACTTTTTATTTAATCATTTAATTTCCCCTCGTACGTTTTATAAGGCACATTCCTGAATAATTTAATGGTATCTTACTCAACCTCATTTTAAGTCCTAAATGCAGAATAAGACTAATTGTCTTTTTCTCAATTTTTAAGATCCTGACTTTAAGGACCTTGGAGTTTTGAAACCATTACCAGGTTGGTAAAAGAGATATTTAATACCGTTCAGAGGCCTTTGTTTTCTGCTATGATATATACTTTCGGTTTATTACTCAAGCTCCATTTTTGTATGTTTGTTTGGCATTTCGTTATTTAGTGTGTGAGTTTGAGATGGGCGGCCCTGAAGGCATTGTGGAGTCTATACAAATTATGAAGGAAGGCAAAGCTTCTGCTAGCGAGGCCGTTGATTGCAAGTGGTACATCCGAGCACCTCCACGATCCAAGGTCAGTCTCAAGGTGAAATGCAGGTTTGACAGTTGGCCTGCCAAGTGTCTCCAGCGTGCACTGCTTTGAACCAACTGGACATGCTTCGTTCATTTCAGAGTGCAATCATAAGCTATCATTTTCTTTTAGTTTTGAATTGCAAATCGCCTTCCTCTGTTTAATGTAACTTTCAAGGTCATAAATAATATGGAGAGGATGTTGGAGAGCTCATTGGATAACCTGGATAAGAGACTCTGGGGTAAATTCTACCTCTCTGAAAAGTGCATTGAAATGTCACATATAAGCTATGGTTCTGAGCATAACTTATGTCCTCATTGTCAGTATCTGTAGTTTACTTGCTTTTTAACCTAAAATCATATCTATGGAAGAAATTGTCCAGGGCTCACAAAGTCATGTGTCTCTGGAATATAAAATAAACCTGCAATAGGGCTGAGGGACAGACAGTGGTGATCAGGACCATGAAAAAGAGACAGCAGGTCCTTAACTGCCTGTTAAACTCCTTGATGATCATCATGAGAAAATGTTGGTCCAGCATCACCAAGTTCTCCATTTTCTTCATATTATGCCCAAAATCTAGATTTTATGTTGATGACCTTGATTTTTTTTAATTTTATTTTTTGGCCACGCTGCACAATGTGTGGGATCTTAGATCCCCGACCAGTGATCAAACGCGCATCCCCTGCGGTGGAAGCGTGGAGTCTTAACCACTGGACTGCCAGGGAAGTCCCTGATTACCTTGATTTTTAAATGTTGACGATAAATTTTAAAAGTGGGAAACATTAGACGTATTAAACTAAATATATTGTGGGCCAGATTCAGACTCAGATCACTGTTTTGGAAACACTTGTTTAGAACAACCCCATTCATTCTATTATGGATGTATCTTAAGAAATATTGGGATGAGTAATTTTGTGCCAGTAGCCGTCACAGGTTTAGAGTGTCTGTTATTTGCTTATTCTCCCTTTATTGTCATCCTTCATTTATAGAATATAGTTACAACCAAGCTTTACTGATTTATTAGCTTTGGAGTTGCCCATTTATTGAGGTTGAAACAGTTTGTTATTTAATTAATTGACTTAGTGATGCTATAAACTCTCAAGCACTGTGCTGAGGAAATGAAAAATTACGCTGTCCTCCTGTTTCCAGTTTAATCCGTAGACAACTATGTATCAAAATAATCCATGGAATATGACAAGATCATTATGGTATTTATAAGGTGTAGTAGAGTGAGGGAAAGGACCACATATAGCTGGTGAGGAAAGTCAAGGGTGGAATCTAATTGCATTGCAGGGCGTCCTCTGAATCTTAGTGAGAAATGGTGCTGTCAGGTAGACAATGTGGGAAAGACTCTCCATGTAGAGCGAATAGCATCTGGAAGGTCATAGGATCATAAGAGAGCATGCTTTTTCAGGAATTCAAGGAACGGCATGTGACCAAATGAAAGCAGAACTATGGAGGTGAGTGGTTACGCTGAAGGGCTCTGTCCATTCCCCTGAAGAGCCCAGATTTATCCTGAGTGCATTAGTGATACATGGAAGAGTGTGAAACAGGAAAGTGATGTGATCGGATCTGCATTTTTGAAG
Source organism: Aethalodelphis obliquidens (assembly GCF_003676395.1). Lineage (NCBI taxonomy): Eukaryota > Metazoa > Chordata > Mammalia > Artiodactyla > Delphinidae > Aethalodelphis > Aethalodelphis obliquidens. Next base: position 24,368,382 of record NW_020837963.1, on the reverse strand, counting down.
AACAGATTTTCCCTGTCTAGAAAAGACAGAGGTGTTAACACCTCAAGCTATAGATACAAAAGAATTTGGTGGCTGGATATTTAGGATGAGGGAAAAATAAAACTCATGTCTGAGGGAGTTGGTATTTCAGGAAGTATTTTTGTCCTTCTTCGCTTGATTGCCCGTGAATATGTCTTTGGGGTTCGCATATAATTTGGAAGTGTGGAACACTTTCCCCAAGCTTCTGGTTATGGAGATTCAGACCATGGTCCAAGTTCCAGCTTTGCCACTGCAGGTCTCTTTGCATCTGAACAAGTCTTTAAAAAGTTAATTGCATTATGAAGAAAGACACAGTGATTCCTCCTTCAAAAAAAATCCAAGGCTACTGGTGACATAAAACCCAACCCACTACAAAGATAATGTGAGAGCTAGATTGCAGTTGATTATGCTCCCTTACATAATCTGTGGGTTCACATGTGCTATTTATTTTCCTTAAACTCTATGAGTGAAAGATTTTATAGATTTTTTTTCAACAGGGAATATTTGAGTCCCACCTCATGGTCATAACTAGCACCTTTGTCACCTCAGTGTCAAAGAGACAGTTTCTATGGCATTGCAAACACACAACCATTTCCTTCCAGCTGGTGAATAGACTGTCTTCTGTACAATTGCAGAACAACAATACCCAGTGTACCTGCCTGTTACAGAATTTGGCATTCTGTGACCCAAAGGGGAAACCGCCTGCAGAGCTGGACAAAGCCGCCTGCAGAGCTGGCTCTATTGTGACAGACTTTCTCTGTTAAATTAAAGGTTAGGGGATAGGAAGTGGCTTTGAATAACTGTTGAGAAAAGCAAGAACTGGAGATGACAGCCTATGTGGGCTTTCTATTTATATGGAGTTCCTAGCAGCCTCGGAGAACAGACTATCAAAGCGCAAGTTAAACCTGAAATGGCTCATGTGAATATTTGAATGATAACTAGTGACGGAAACATATTACACAATGAAAGTGCAAAATAGCTTACTGGGGTTCTATTAAAATTTACATCAAGTGTATATTGCTTCTCAGCCTCTTCACAAACAGAAAATACAATATCTGATATTTCCTTTGTTTGAGAATTGTAATACAGATGATCGCCTTTAATTAGAATGTGATTAACCCAGATTTCTTAGAAACTGGAATACCAGAGCCAGAAAGAAAGTTGGAAATACGTTACTGATGTGTCCTTTAACAGATGAATACGTTGAGTCAGGATAGTGAAGTTGGTTAACGATGGGATGTCGAAATATGCCTCTGTAAGCAACGCTTTGGTTTTCATACAGATTCTAGAGCAAGGGTGGTAGGAGAGTATTATGGTGTCTAGTTCTGGAGCTGGTCCAGTAAAGAATCATTAGAGAAGAATGTTGGATGAGCCCATCGTGGTAACAATGTCAATTTCATGAAGGCTGAGACTTGTTTCTCTCTAGATACCCAGTACCAAGAAAAATCTGTCATTCAGTTAAAACTCATGGAAAAAATAAACTGATGTATACATATCTAGAAAAATGGACATGGTGACAATCTTCAAGCATATGAAGAACTGTTAGGAGACAGAAATAAGAGGACAAGGCTTCATCTGCATGTTTTCAAGTACTGCAATTTATTTGTATGCTTGAATCTAGAGAAATATTCAATATAAAGAAGGTTTTTGTTTTTTATTTTAATAATGGAGATGCCCAAAGATCAAATGAGATTCCATGGGAGGAATCCAAGTAAAATTTGGCAGGGATTTTATATAATAATTAAAAAGTCAAGTAATTTTTTGGCATAGATAATATTAAACTCCTTTTAAGACCCAAACTTGATGAATCTATGATAAGTAACTGCTTAAATATTTGATTAGTTAGTAAAAGGGCTGAAGCCAGTTCTCCATGTCCTGACTCGAAGTCCAGTGTGATGTCACAAAACCACACTATTTGGGGAAATTGTCAAATTTGTTAAGACAAGAAAGTAAATAAATCAAAAGACTTTTAAAAGTGTATACATGAAGATAATTAATGTAATGATTAAGGTCTTGGGAGAATAAAACGAGCTTTTATTAATTACCCATCATTTAAAACTTCAAATTAATTTTTAAATGTTACTTAATTCAAAATACTTTGATAAAAAACAGAAAAACTTGACAAATACAATAAATCAATCTTTTATAGTGAAGTTGAGTTTTCAGCCTCATATGACCTTAGCAAAAAAACACAGTCCAGCTCACCAATATTTCTTTTTTTGTTTGTTTGTTTTTTGCGGTACGCGGGCCTCTCACTGCTGCGGCCTCTCCCGCTGCGGAGCACAGGCTCCAGATGCGCAGGCTCAGCGGCCATGGCTCACGGGCCCAGCCGCTCCGCGGCATGTGGGATCTTCCCAGACCAGGGCACGAACCCGTATCCCCTGCATCGGCAGGCGGACTCTCAACCACTGCGCCACCAGGGAAGCCCATATTTCTAACCTATAGATAATATATGGGCATTGTTTGAAGCTGCTCAGTTCGTGGTAATTTGTTATGGGATCAAGGAGAAAATTAATGCAACAGGCAAAGGGTAGCAACAATAATTGTTGACAATGATAAGTTTAGGGATTCTAAAGATTGAGTCTGCTCTTATTATCTCCAAAATGAAAATAAAAATTGGGTAAACAGATTGAAAATCTTAACTGATTAGATAACTACCAATGTTATGGTTCAACTTTGTTTTTAAATGAAATCTCAGTTTTGTAACATCAGATTTTGGAGGGTTACTCAGATGGACCTGAAATATTTTGATACTTGTCTGTGCATGCCAGAAAACCATTTTAATATGGCTGTATCTGGGTGTGTTGTGTGGGGTGTGTGTTTTTTCAATAGTATGATGTTCTGGTTTTTTCCTCCAAATAAAGTGCTACCCTCTAAATTCATGGGGTATTCTACCTAAAATTATAAGGCCTGGCAAGTCCAGCCACAAATAAAAAGCAACCACAGAAATCCTGGGTTACACGCTTTTTAGAATGTAGCTTTAGTTATCAAAGTGTAAAGCAATATGGAAACCATGGTTAACGTTTTTCAGACTGTGGTGTATTTAATTTGTATTTATCATGGAGAAAACGTTTCTGGCAAATCTTAAATAATTGCGCCAAACAGTGTTTGTATTTTGCATATCATTGTGACATGAGAGGAGAGAGCCGGTTGAATGGTTGGTATTACACATTTGTAAGTATATTAACTTAGTAAATCGTTAGCTAGATTTACTTGCTTTAAGTATACGAAAGGGATTCTGCGGTCTACATTAGTGTGATTTGGAAGACAGATATCACTAGAAATTGTTTATGTGTTCTGAAGCCTCCCACGTCCTATTCAATAAATCATTTTGTCAGCTCCAACTCTTTGTGATTGATTAGAAAGAAGAATGCCTCAAAATGATTCAGGGAGAGGAGATTGTAATCTGACTATTTTACTGGAGTTATATATGATTCTGTTTATCACTTCCTCTTTTCTTCAGCAGAGAGACTAACGCGCTTTCTGTGGTTTTCTACCTTAAGTGAAAACATTGTCATATGGCATTCTTCCCCTTAGTGATATTACGGCACAAGGTTTAAGCGGCTGAGATGTCATCTCAATCCTAATGTAGGGAGGGTTTTTATACGATATATACTATAGCTAGTGTGGGAAAACTGGAGCACTTTTCTGGCTAATGGCATTTGGCTTTTGCAGCAACAGCTCTGTGCCCAGTAAAGCTAACACCCGCTGGAATATTTTATTTCTTTTTTTAAACTATTAAAAAAAATTTTCAACGATTGAATGCTTCAGAAGTGAATATATAAAATCTAGTGACTGTAATCGTTCACTTCCTCTATGAATAGTATCCTGTCTAATAAGAATAGTCTTTCGATACAGAAGGTTCTTAGACTTCAGCCATTGCCCTTCATGTAAGAATGCAAACCATTCACCTCCCGTGGAAGTTCACACTCTCTAGAACTGTCAAATGAGAACACATGGGCCGAATATGCAAATTGTCTTTCTAACTACAGCAGTATTCTTCTATAAGATAATCTTATTTTTAAGGAAAAGTTAAGACAGCCATTTACTTCAGAGAGACACATTTATTTTCTGTGAATGTTATTCATATCTCAATCGTCAATATGTTTCTTAGCCCCTTTAGAAAACTAGAAATGGCTTTGCTTTGCTTGCTTATTTGTCGATTTTGTTGGAGTTTGTTTTTATTCAAGACTATAACATTCTTTCTGGAATATCAGTCTTTGAAAATTTTCAAAAAAATTATATGCAGCTGCAAAGTTTGATACTAAGGAGAAAAGTGTCAGGCATATCTGAGTTCAATACCAATCTATTACTAAAGGGCCTGTGTCACTTTGAGAGAGTTACTTAGCTTTTCTAAACCTTGGTGTGTTTTTTCATTTTAAAATAGTTATTATAATAGTGTGTATTACTGTTGAGAGATTTGAGTGAAATAATGTGTTGGCTCAATGCCAGTACACGACGCAAATACTAAGTATGTTAAGTTGTGTTTCTGAAATAATTGTTCAGACATGTTCGGCCACTGAATCACTCAACCTGCAAATGTCACAGGATCAAATATCTTTCTTTCTTGAATTAGTCAAGTGATTACTTTATTTTTCTTTCTGTGGGGATGGTGTTTGCTTTTTATAGCTTTGTAAGAGCATTGGAGGGAGGGGTTTTCAGTTACCCTACTCAGTGTTTTCTCCTGTTAGTAACTATGTACGTTTACAATTGTAATTGCATATTCTTTTGAGGTCTAATAAACTGTGTTGGAGTCATTGTATAGTATTTGAGAATATAGATATATATTTGATTTTTGTTGCATTTAACAACTTTTTTACTTTCTAAGAATACCTAGATTTTATAGGTATTTACATTTTTTATATTTTTATAGTGTTTTCAATTTGTTTACTTTTATTCAGGATGGGGCTAGTGAAGCGCTCTTTAAAACAAAAGTTTAGGATTTTAATACTACTTAAGGCTTTCACGTTGATTTACTTATTTTCCTTGAGCAAAAGCTATTTTGTCTCCTGTGCTCCAGCTTCCTGGTAAAGGTCATCTAACTACAGACCCAGTTCCTTTTTACAAATCCTTGTGAAAATTTGAAAAACAAACCAGTTAGTAGAAACTTGGAAGGTTTAACATTTTCAGATATGCCTTCCTAGGGTGGACAATTTGGAATTTTCTGGATAATTTTCAGGAATGTAACATTTGGTTGGGAAGAGTGCATCCAAGATGGGCTACATGAGTAATATTTGAACTTTTCATAGAATAAAACAAAGCAATGACGGAGGAATGAAGAACAGGCAGGCTTTCCTAGGCTGTATGTTTTATAAGATCGCAGTAATGGCAGTTAATTTAAAGTCAGTATCAAAGTATTTGGGAATTTTGGGATAGCTTCCAACTGAGATGTTACAGATTGCATATACATGAAAACCTGCTCACCATGCAAAGCATAATGAAACTACAGTGCTTTCCATTGTTTCTTAGTTTTGTCCATTTCCCCCTATGTTTCTCTTTTCCTTCTTCCTCCTGAGAGTTATGTGACGATTTCCTGCCATGGGACTCACATTTTATTTACACTCAATTCCTTATGAGTCTGCAACATATGACGTATATGCTTTTATGTCACAGTTTAGTTATAAATACCTTGTTTTGAAAATGATTGCATGTCATTTTCTACAGCAAATAATAAAATGTCAATTATTCTATGTAATTATCATGACTTATGGCACTCAAAACAAAGTCTGGGGTATAGGTGCCCAATGAATGTGAGACAGATGCTGAAAAAATGAAGTTAATAAAGAAAACAGAATTTCCAGTCAGTAGGTCATTAAACGTACATCTGTGCAAATTTTATGGAGTGAGTGCTTAACATACACAGCACAGGGTGTAACACTGAGACTCAAATAAGTACACCACCACCCCAGCTTTTCAGGAACACACAGTTTAGCAAAAAGTACATATAACCTGTAACTAAAGCTTAAAATATGTTCAGAATACTTTAGCACAAAGGGAGAATCATGCCGCCGTGGTTGGGGAGGGGGAGGGCTGAACATTCTTTTTTTAATATGATTATTATATAAGTTACAGGTGTACAGCATTATAATTTACCACCTGTGTACTCTGCAGAGTGGTCACCACCACAGGTCTAGTTACCATCCATTCCCATACAGTTGACCCCTTTCACCTGTTTTGCCCACCCTCAACTCACTTCCCCTCTGGTAACAACTAATCTGTTTTTTCTGTCTAAGAGTTTGATTTTGTTTGTTTGTTTTATAGATTCCACATATGTGTGAAATCATAGCGTTTGTCTTTCTCCACCCGACTTACTTCATGTAGGCATAATACCTTCAAGGTCCATCCATGTTGTCACAACTGGCAGGATTTTGTTCTTTTTTATGGCTGAGTAGTAATCCATTATACATAAATATTTATCATTGGTTGAATTAATTGTTTGTGATTTTTAATGCATATTTGTGCAGAGTCAAATAATATCTGATGCTCTTAAAACAGTATGTCTGAAGCAGTATAATATTGTGGAAGGATTATGGACTAGAGAGTTGGAAGGAACTTGTGTCTAATTTGCAATTTATACCATCCGAGTCTGCATTTCCTGAACATGACAATAAAATGTGCCACTTTATAGAGCTGTTGGGAGTATTTAACAGTAATCTATAAAGTAGGTTATACATACGGTACTTTTTACTCATTAAGTGTTAATTTAATTTTTATTTACGTGGACTTAAAATGCCTTGACCCTGTTATGGTGAGAATGATCATAGATTAGCTGTGCTTTTAAAAATATTCTGAACCTCAAAAATGAAGCAGCATAGTTATGTGAAATAATCCAAACAAAGTAAAATCAGAGACGGTCTTTTGAAACCATTTCTGGTTTTGTTTGATATTCGTACAAATTATTTATTTCCCTGAATTTTTGGAAGTGGATTGAAGCCACGGATCTATAACAGAAATGTATCAGGAATATTTAAAACACATTTGTGCTGATTAAAATAAAACAGTGTGTAAGTATGAAAACTAATAACTGATTCCAGATAAGTTATGAGAAGAAACAAGGATCATTTGTGTAAAAATACTCAGCTATGGGAAATGGTACATTTACCTAAAGAAAGGACAATAACATTTGAAAACAATTTTAAACACAAGTTGATCTGAGTCATACATCTTTACTTTCCACAGGGAAAAAATAATAAGATTGATTGCAATCAAGACTGTCTTGTGAGACAGAAAGAGAAAGGAAGTTCTGGTGCTTGGTGAACTACTTTCCTATATTCATTCTGGGAAATTATCCTCTCTTCGTTGTTTTACAGATCTACTTACGATTCTTGGACTATGAGATGCAGAATTCAAATGAATGCAAAAGGAATTTTGTGGCGGTGTATGATGGAAGCAGCTCCGTGGAGGATCTGAAAGCCAAGTTCTGCAGCACCGTGGCCAATGACGTCATGCTCCGTACAGGTCTCGGGGTCGTCCGCATGTGGGCGGACGAGGGCAGTCGCAACAGCCGGTTTCAGATGCTCTTCACATCCTTTCAAGAACGTAAGAATCTCTGCACTTCACTGTTTATCCTTCGAATGTGTCAGATGATGCCAATCTCATAAACTGTTGATGGTGTTTTCTTCATGCAGTTTGAGCACAGCAGGCTGCGCCTTAGTAAGTTGTTCACGTCGCTGAGATTCCCTTTCCTTCGCTTTGGTCCAGGGACAGGAGAGTCACCTATGACCTTTTGATTACCTATATCGGCATATGCATCATAGCCTTGGTTAAGACACGTCACACTATTCAATTGGGAAATGATGAACTTTGTTTGTCTTTTGTTTAGCTCTTACCAAGCTGTGGAACTGAGGCAGCAGCTTCCAAATGAAGTTTAAGTCTTAAAAACCTGCATAGAAATATTTGGTAGGTTCTCTTTAGTAAGCTTCTCTTGCCATCCCATTGATTTCAAATAGGTCTGTGACTACAGAGCTCCTATTAAAGTAGGCAAAGGGGAGAATTGCTTGGGAAGAGAGTAAATAGAAAAAGTTCCAGAAAATAGTTTAAACGGCTCAATGGATGACACCCAGAGTTATGGGCAAAGCACAGGAATTTTAGAAAATCCTGTTCTAACAGATAATGAATTATATTAATAGATATATGTTTGAACTGTTCTTTAGAAGCTTTGAATAATTCATGTTTAATAAATTTATACAAATGAAAAATAAACCTAAGAAATTCAGCTTTAAGGAATCAGTCCTTTACCATTTGAAACTATACATTTTTTTAAAACAGAAAAGACAGAATGTTTTCGAAATGTCAAGGATTTCTCAGTGATAGGCAGAGCAATCCCTGTTTTTTCAATTCATAAATGTTAAATGTATTAGACGATTACTTTGTATCATAAATGAATAGTTTGGGCTTTAAGTTGCTCTTTAATTACCCAGTTGGAGAATTCTAGGGCCCCAGAATTACTGAATGTCACTCAGTCTTTCTAAATCTTGATACCATCACAGAGTATGTTAAATCTCCCACCCAAGATTATTGCAGATTTCAACAGCACGTTGCTATCTATGTCTTCATTTCAGGAGTTGATCAAAATGTTAGAACGAGTGCATCTTTATTTCAGCAAGGTATCTGGCCAAAAAACCCTCATCATTTTCTTGTTTGGAATTTGAAGAAATTCAGGCTGTAAGATAGCACATTTGGTGTTTTCACCGATGATTGCTTTACCATATCCGGTCGATTGTGCCTTTGGTGTGGCTCAGAGTGTACCTTATTCAATACTTTTGTCTGTCTTGGATAATCACAGATTGAGAACTTTCTAATTTAACACATACGGAAGTTCTAGTTAATATGTTAGTTGATATAATCGAGTTTTTAAAACTATAACAAAAATATGTAGTTTTTATCAAAGCTATGCCATAAAATGTAGTAAGGATAAATTAAAATATGTATTCTTACGTTTCATATATCAAGTAAAGAAACTCTGACTCCTAGGACTTCCTAAGGTTTTATTGCATTCAAACTCAACATAAGCCAATAATTTTTTAAAGAATTGACAAAAAATATCTAAGGCAGTATTGGCTTATATTAAGGAAAATGCAATAAACAGCTCAAAGAAGATACTCCTGTAGGAAGCTGCACTGGTCAAAATGCAAATTGCATAACCTGTTCTCTTCTGGGTGTTATTACTGAGGAGCAGAGTCATCAGTTAGAAGAGGCTGACCGGGATGCAGAAGCATCTGGAATCATGGGAGAAGGGCAAAGGAGAAGGAATGTTTATCTTACAGATTTCTTTTTTTCAAAATGTGATAACTACCTTAGACTTAGGTGGGTGATATAGATTAATGTTTGAGAGGTAAGATTAATGTTTGTTAAATTAATTATAGGAAACTATTTGAGTGTAATTTAGGAAGAAGAAACGTCTAGATCGTAGGAGCTGCAATATTCCAAAATTGAATGGGTTCCCACAGAGGCTATTCCACAGAAGGCTATATGAGAAATGGGTTCTCATCGGGCGTGAATGGTGTAGGGGAAGTGTCTAGGTTGGATAGGGGAAAAGGAAGACTAGCTAACGTCTAAGGTCCCTTTCGTCTCGAAGATTAAGACCTGTGAGACTTTGAAATTCTGCTTATATAAGAAATGGTGAATTCTATCATACTGGTAAAATTCTGCTTATATAAGAAATGGTGAATTATATCATTAGAGATATTTTTGAGCTAAAAGACAGAGTTTTCATTCTGTAATTAAATGATCTCTGGAAGTCATTCAAGTGGGTGAACTTTCAGTGACTAATCCAGAAGAAACAGGGTATTCTCCCTAAGAAAGCCACTTAATGTTCCTACACAGTGGAGGGACGATCACGCTCATCTGAGTGAGTATTACGTAGCAGTTTCCATGATTATCTCATAAATTTACAGGAAGCTTTGATTGAAACAAATTTATCCTCTGTGTCATGTTGCCTATGCAGTTTTGTGATGATATTTTGTTTTTTCTGCCTTGACTAAAACTGTGCAGAATTCTACTATTCCATGCCTACGATCAATCAAAGTCAGCGTGTGATGGAGTATATGGGTATAGACTAAGTATTTTTGCTTTGAAATCAAGGTATTCCCGATAAGAGATGAAAAGTTTCAAAACAACAGGAAGTAGACTTCAATCAATTCTTTTATTCAGAAATGAGTGATTCTAATCTTTATTCCACATACACACACATATGGAATAAAGATTAGAGATGTGAGTCAATGACCAGCTTTTTCTTACTCAAATAATGAGAAACCACCTTGATATTTTTCTTGGTTCCTCTGTTTATTAGGTGGTATCCCCAAGTGCAGTGTTGAAAAGTGCTTAGGGCATAATCAACACTATTCTAATATCTGTCAAAACGTCTTATATTAGGACCATAGGATATTTTTAGGAGTTAGATAAGAGCTTAGAAGCCATCTATTTCTATCTCAAACATTTTATGAATTCAAACAGAAAAAGAGAAGACCCAGGGAAGTTAACTGACTTTCCCTGAATACCCTCAACACCATGCTTAATGATTTGAAAACAGCACGGAGGCAAGAATGTAAGACCTGACTAATGGATGCAAGTGGGAATATATTTTCAACTCATTTTATTTTTACATTTGTATCTGAATAAATTACAGTAAAGGGAAAGGATGAGTGTATAAGAGAGAGGCGTAGAAATTCTTACTGTGAGTCATCCCACTTTGAGGTTTCACAGGCACCTTAGAAGAATTTTAAAAGTCTGGATTAAATGCCAACATTTGCAACAATGAAAACTATCCTCTAATATAATGGGAGGAATATAAGATCACTGAATTGAGAAGTATTTACCTTCAACTGTGTCATGAGAAATAACATCTTCCCTGGATAGGTCCTATAAATATCATACTCCTGCCCCTACTGTCTTGCTAACTCTTCACCTCAGCCTTTTCTCAGCTCTGCCTGAGATTGCTGCCCTGATTAATGGTATCACAGTGCTGTTGGCTGCTGTTAAAAAAATGTTTAGAACAACTTTGAAACCTATCAACTAGAGAACAAACAATCAGTGTTATCACCAAATAGGCACTGCCTTACTTCATTAGATTATAGTCTTTTTAATACTTCAAATGGCATCTTGTACTCAGATTACTCAGAATGCTCAGTCCACTCTTAAATAATCTATACAGTGGAGACGAACACATATATGGGCACCCGAAAAAGACCTCAAATTTTTAGGTATTAATTTTGGATAGTATTCTCTACGAAAGATGACTTATGTAAACTTTAAATATATTCTGAAATGAAGAGGAAAACGTATTAACCACTGTGACTAATTTGCTTTCTTGGGTCAAAAATCAACAATTATGAGAATCAGGTTAGAAACACAGCTGAGGATAAAGAAGAATGAATCCAACTTGAGATAAAGACGGAATAGTTTGAATAATTCTCACATTGATCTTGAAAGTATGCTATATTTTATTTTAGTGACTCAATTTAAGATTGCCTATAAGAATAGAGTTTTACACATTTGCATCACTTTTCATAAAGACGTTGGTCTTGCTCTAAAAAATCATCTAAAATTTTTTGAATTCATTATGGTTAGTGTAATTTCAATGTTGAGCATACTTATACATGAAAACGCATGATCAGTTATGATAGAACTGTATATTTAAGTATTGTATATGTATAATGGAGACATTCGTGAAATGTACCTCTTCACATTGAGTCACAAGCCAGATTTTCTGATCCTGCCTTTTCCTGAACACACCGTGAATTTGCAGTAACTAGAATGAATGAATACAGTAGTGATGTCTCATTGTGACTTCTGAAGTTCTACCTTCAGCTGCTCTTCGGCTCTTATTTACACCATGATAAAATCTCAATCACTTAATGCTTGATTAACGGGCAGCCTATTTCTGTTAAAAACAGACATGTAAGTAAAAAGAGATGAAAAGAAAATTGTTCATTTTAAAGATGTGGGAACAATGTTTACAATAATTTGCTAAAATGAGACTTTGTATTTCATTTCATATCAATTTATGGCAAAAGGCCATAGAGCCTAAACTACAGATTTATTTACAGTAAAGAAATATACATACAGTAATATTTAATTTTAAAGAGGAGTTGAATTGAAGGATTCTGTGGAAGGCGCAGAATCCTACAATATCATATTGTAATTAAATTACATTCTATGGCAAAAGTTATTTTGCAGGTGTAAATAAGGTCTTAGTCAATTGATTTTGAGTTCATCAAAAGGGAGATTATCTTGGGTGGACCTGACCTCGTCAGGTGAGCTCCCCAAAATAAGGTGAAGCATGAGTCAGAAAGACTGCTGGCCTGGAAGAAGAAAGCAGACAGGTATGTTGTGAACTGCCTGCCTGTTACAGGGGTGAACTCTAGGAGCTGAGAACATCCCTAGCCATTGACTAGCAAGTAAATGGGGACCCCAGTTGTATAACTGCAAGGAACTGAATTCTACCAACAACCCGAATAAGCTAGGAAGACAACCCTGAGAATCAGATGAAAACCACAGCCCCAACCGATGCCTTGATTTCACCTTGTAAGATTCTAGCAAAAGATCCAGTTCTTGGGCTTCTGAAATTGTGTGATAAAAATTGGGTGTCGTTTTAAGATATTAAAATTGGGGTGATTATTACACAGCAATAGAAAACTATTGCAGATTTTGGTACTGTATGTGAGATGCTGCTATAACAAATACCTAATAGGTGGAGACAGGTTTGGAATCAAGCAGTGATCATAGGTTGGTTGAATTTTGAGAATAATGACAGAAAAAGCCTAAATTGCCTCAGACAGGTGGTTAAAATATACCTGGACTTGGAGGGCTGCCAGTGGGGCTCAGATAGAAGTGAGGAGTATTTATTAGAAACTGGAGGAAGGGCGATCCTTGTTTTGTAGTGGCAGAAAGTGTAGCGAAATTGTGTCCTGCAGCGATGTCAGAAGGCAGACTTGTAAGTGACAAAACATTGGCTCTATAACTAAGTAGACTACTGAGAAAAGTGGTGGAGGTATAGCCTGGTTTCTCTTGCTGCTTATAGTAACATGAGGAAGGGGAGAAATAAATCTAAAGAATTATTAAACTAAAAGGAATTAGGACTGGATGGTTTTTAAAGCCCCAGCTTCTTCAGATGGCAAAGATGTTAAAAGTTAGAAATGACGCTGAAAATACGGCAGAGAGAAAAGGCTGAATATGACTGTATAACCTTTGCTCAACCATCAGAAACATCAAAAAATCTCAGTGTTTAGTAACTAAAAGGCCCTTCAAAGAAGAGGTTAAATTTGGACCTTATAGATCCTCTAAGTCAAGCTAGAGGGTCTCCAGGAGGGGAAGGGCAATGACCCTCAGCCATTACAGTGGTAACCAAGGGAGCGAAAGGATTCTCTCAAATAGATTTATGGGTGGGGTGTTTGTCTAAGAGAACAAAGCCCAGTGAATTTCAAGCAAGACCCACAAGCCTCTTGAGAAAATTATTTCAGCAGAAACACTGTCGGCTTGGACTGAAAGGGAAGGAGAGAACCAAATGAAAACAGTTATCAGAACCCTAAAGCTGTAGTGGCCTGAAGCAATCTGATACTACCACTCAGCTGCATATACATGTTACTTTTCATGAGAAAAGAAGGATGACTAAGGGAGCAGAACTGAGAGCCTGGAGAGCAAAGTCCACAGCTACAGAGGCATAGTCCTAGAACTGGAAATATAATCAAGAAAAATCCAGCATTTACCCTGCTGGATTTCAAGACTGTTGTGGACCAGTGACTCCTATTTACTCTTCATTCTCCTTTGAACCAGAATCTCTGTAACTATTTTCTGATGCCTGTCTAACCATTGTGTTGGGAGTTTGGGGAAGGTGGTTTGTCTCTTTGGTTTCATGGGTCCACATGGAGAGGAACTGTACCTCAGGAACTGAAGTCCAGACTCCTTCAAGGACTGCCCCCAGGAGCCTTGTCTGCACAATATTTAGGTGACTTAGATGGTGAGATTTCAGACTTTGAGCTGGTGAGATTTAGATGAGATTTAGGACTTTGAGTTGATGCTGTAATAAAACAATACTCTTGGGAGGCTTGGGAAAGTATGAAAGTATGGGTTCATTTCTGGGCTCTCTGTTCTGTTTCATTGATCTATGTGTCTGTTTTTGTGCCATACTGTTTCTATTACTGTAGTTTGTAGTATAGTCTGAAGTCAGGGAATGTGATACCCCCAGGTATATTCTTCTTTTCAAGAATGCTTCGACTATTTGGGGTCTTTTGTGGTTCCATACAAATTTTAGAATCATTTGTTCTAGTTCTGTGAAAAATGCCATGGGTATTTTGACAGGAATTGCATTGAACCTGTATATTGCTTTGGGTAGGATGGACATTTTAACAATACTAATTCTTTCAATCCTTGAGCACGGTGTAGCTTTCCATTTGTGTCATCTTCAATTTCCTTCACCACTGTCTTCTAGTTTTCCAAGTACAGGTCTTTCACCTCCTTGGTTAAATTCATTCCGAGGTACTTTATTCATTTTGATGTAATTATAAATGGGATTGTTTTCTTAATTTCTCTTTTGGATAGGTTGTTATTGCTCTATAGAAGTGTACCAGATACCCTGGTTGGTCTGACAATACTCAACAAATCTTGATAATAATCTTTATGCCCTTTTAAAAGAAATTCTAAAGGTCAGGGATGGAAGAAGTCAGAGACATTATAAGCTGCAGCCAGTACTCCTCCTGGCCTTAAAGGAACACACTGCCATGTTACAGAAAGGGCCATGTGACAAGAGAATGATGGTGGCCTTTAGGGGCTAAAAATGTCCCCCAGTTGGCAGCCAGCAAGAAAGCAGGAACCTCAGTTCTGCAGCCACAAGAGACTGAATTCTTCCAACAGCCTGAATGAGCTTGAAAGAGGCCTCCATGCTCCAGATGAGAACCCAGTACGGCTGCCTCTTTGATTTAGCCTTGTGAGATCATAAAGAGAGACCTTACCCAACCCAGACTTCTGACCTGCATAGCTGGAGATATTAAGTGGGTATTGTTTTAAGCCCAAACGTTTGTAATAATTTATTACTCAGCAATAGAAGGCTGAAGCATATTTGTTGTAATGATGGGTAATTTTTAATAGAATGGATAACCCAAATGCAATCTATATATGTTACTTAATATATTGATTAAATATATTAATAAATATATTATTATTTAGTAATGTATTACTGTTCCTAAATTTGGTAGTTCAAGACATGTGACAAGATAGAACTGTAGGCAGTATAAGAAAAATAATCACTCCAACATCAGCTTGACCCTAAAGTTGAGCAACTACTACTGTGTTACCTAGTCATTGATAAGTTTTCATTTTTATACTTCTTTGTGTTCCTCCATTCATTCTGTCCTTCCTTCAGTAAACAAGGAAGTGCCCAGGCACTGATGGCATGAAGATGAATAAGAAGGTTGCTCCTCTTGAGGTGCAGCCACACTCATTCAAATTGAATTCAAGTGTGTAACTCACTTCAGCAAACGTTCCCTTGTATCTGGTACTCTGTCCCTCCCGCCACACACTTTCTCATTTACTTCAGTAAATTACCCACTAAAACACTGTATTCTAAGAAGCCAAATTCTCTTCTTGTATAGTTTTTTTTATAAATGTATTTATTTATTTTTGGGTGTGTTGGGTCTTCATTTCTGTGCGAGGGCTTTCTCTAGTTGTGGCGAGCGGGGGCCACTCTTCATCACGGTGCGCGGGCCTCTCACTGTCGCGGCCTCTCTTGTTGCAGAGCACAGGCTCCGGATACACAGACTCAGTAGTTGTGGCTCACGGGCCTAGTTGCTCCGTGGCATGTGGGATCTTCCCAGACCAGGGCTCAAACCCGTGTTCCCTGCATTGGCAGGCAGATTCTCAACCACTGCGCCACCAGGGAAGCCCCCTGTATAGTTGTTTTTCTCCATCATTTGTTTATACTAGTAGGATCCTTACTCTTCTGTCACCATAATTGTTTATTATTTCACTCTTCAGTTTTATTACCTTATCCTTTCTTGTCTGGAACACGGTTTGGCCTGCCATCTGCCTCTTGTATAGCCAATTTGCATTCTGTCCTAGGTAGTGCAGATTCCCCATTTTGTAATGCACCAGTAAAATTACCATATCACCTCAATAAACTAAACTTAATGGCTCCTAGAGGGAAAAAATATATATAGATTTTAATTTGATTATTACTGTAAAAGTGCACAGAGGTCAGTAACACTCTGAGAAAATACACCAAAAAAAAAGGTGAATAATAATCAACTCTCAACAATAATATTTAATTTTCCCTCCAGAAAAATCTAGGCAAAACACATTTACAAGTTTGGGGTAAATGCTAAGATCAAAATGCATTATATTCTGTATGTATTTCAGCAAGGAAAGAAAATCATAAGTGCTAGAGGGAGCAAGGTGACCAATTACAACATAGATTTAAATGTAAATTAACATTTTATGGGTATAGATCTCCAAGCCTCATCATTAGGAATTGCTGTATTTTTAAAAGATTAAGACGACTTTATTAATACAGGAATTATTTACTTATATATGTCTTATAGCAGTGTAAATACCAGATGGCATAGATTTAAATATCAACAATACACAAAATATGATGGGGAAATTGCTGACTATGAGTCAGGTTTGGGCATATCTCAATAAAGTAGACATAAAACACACCATGGGTAAGGGAACATATCACTATATACAAATATACAAAATTCAAGATGTATTATTATTTAAATTTTTACATGTAATTTAAATTAAATTTAAATAAAAGGGAAAAGCTGAGCTGGAGGACAATTAGCAACATAAAGGATAGGCAGTGGGCAAATATTATTATCCTGTAAAGAGTACAGATTGTGGGCTTCCCTGGTGGCACACTGGTTGAGAGTCCGCCTGCCGATGCAGGGGACACGGGTTCGTGCCCCGGTCCGGGAAGATCCCACATGCCGCGGAGCGGCTGGGCCCGTGAGCCATCGCCGCTGAGCCTGTGCGGCCAGAGCCTGTGCTCCGCAACGGGAGAGGCCACAACAGTGAGAGGCCCGCGTACCGCAAAAAAAAAAAAAAAAGAGTACAGATTGTATGGTGTGTAATCTATAAAACCACTGAATCACTATGTTGTACACCTATAACTAATACAATATTGTAAGTCAACTATACTTCAAAAAAATAAATAATAAATAAGCAACAATAAACAAAAAAAGAATACAGATTATATAAGACAATAAGAAAATGTTATATAGCAATAGAAAATGGGGCAAATAAAGTAAACAGTTAATTCATAGAGAAGTGTAAATGGCCTACTGGTATAGGAAACAAACACCTATTCATATTAGTAAACAAAAAGACATAAATTTCAATAAGAATGAGACATCATTTTCAGGTATCAAATTGTTTTAAAAAATTAGCATTGATGAAATACCCAGTTTTGGAGATGGTGTGGTGAAATGAAAATGTATGTATGCTGGCAGGAAAATAAAAGTTTTCTTAATTTAGCACTATATATCAAAATTCTAAAACAGGTATAAACCAAAAATAGGGCCTTACCTGTTGATCTAAAAAATGAATCTCAGAATAGATACCAGGGATGAGAATGTTTAGAATCATTTAAAAAATGAAAATTTCCTAAATGGCTTGGTTAAATGGTTCTTGAAACATGCCTATGTTCTTGTAACTGCTACGATGATGTGTTGGATGGATACTGCCAATAAACTATATTAAAAAATAAAATTCTAAAAACAAGTGGCAAGCAAAACACATGTACGTTACAAATATATTCTTGTAAACATGTGTGATAAATACTTAATATACAGTATCTATTATATATGTAATACATATGTGTAGAAGGCAGTGCAATTAACATTATTTTTAGGATGAGGCTTACTATCAGTATTTTATGATTTTTCTCCAACAAAAAGTTGTTGTTTGAGTAAACATTTTAAAAGCAATAAATATAATTTGATACGACTTTCTGAAGGGATTTATTAAATCTAGGAGATAATATAATTTTTTCTTTTTTTAAATTTAAATATATTTGATTTATAATATTGTGTTAGTTTCAGGTGTACAGCAAAGTGATTCAGTTATATATATACATTTTTTTATCAGATTATTTTCCACTGTAGGTTATTACAAGATATCAAGTTATACATTATTTTCTTTATTGGGAAAATTAAGATTCATTTATGATTTCAGAAAATAATAATTGATCATTGGAGGTTTTGTTGGAGGGGTGATAATTATGCAACAGCTGAGGATACCACATTTCTGTCTCATAACATACTCTTTTAGACTTAAGAGTCACTACAGCCTACGGTAGAATTTCTCCACCATTTACCTTAAAGACACACTTAACTGAGGGCTGATTTACTGCATGGCAAATACTGGTGGCCAAGCCCACATTTCTGCAGCGTCCTTAGAACAGTAGAGGTAGAGTAGCATCAGCCCTTTCTGTCGCAGGTGATATGAATAAATGTTTGCTCTGATATTTTAAACTATGTAAAGAATTAGAAAATGTTGCTCTTAACACAGTTCCCAGCTAATTGTGACTCACAAGTTGTCAGGGTGTCCTGGTTCCAAACTGTTGCTCTTCCACCTCAGAGATCTCTTTCCTCCCTTTTCCCACTTCTGACCTTTCCTTCCTCATTTTGATATTGTGCAGCCATAGCTGCATCTGTGGAACCTAGTGGGGCAGGTCTCTGATTACCCTGAGAAATCAGCTACGAGTTTTCCTATTGCTGCTGTAACAGATTACCACTAACTTAGTGCCTAAAACCACACAAACGTATTATTTGAAATAGGTTTCCCTGGGCTGAAACCATGGTGTCAACAAGGCCACCTTCTAGGGGAGCTCTAGGGAAGAATACGTTCCCTCACCTGTCCCAGTCTGTGGATTCCTTCTATTCCTTCTTCAAAGCCAGCAAGGTATCATCTTATCTCTTTTTGCTACGTTGTTAAATCATGTTCTGTCCTTTGGAGCTTCTAAATTCCTCTCGTGAGGACGCCTTTGGTTGCACAGGCCCCTCCTGGATAATCCAGGCTAATCTCCCCATTTTGAAATCCTTAACTTTATCACATCTGCAAAATCCCTTTGCCATAAAAAGTGACATTCACAAGTTGTAGGAATTAGGGTGTGGACAAACTTGGGAGCCATTATTCAACTAAACACAATAGGTTAGATTTTTTTTATTATTATTAAACTGACAAACTTTAGTCTGAGATTATGAAAACATAACTTAGTTGACTTGAAGACCAACGGTTCATAATGCCAAATGGTAATCGTATATCTAAACACATGTTCCCTTCATTCCCAACCACTGAATAAATATTCTTCTATATAAAGAAATTATTTAAAAATTAAATATCTTTTCACTACAGAAAAATACAAAAAAGGAATGTATCATGAAGATATCAATATGTACTTTTTGGCAAGTATACATGTGTTTGGAGATTTTAAGATTAATGTTAACATTTTAGAAAGAAAATCACAAATCTGTCATTTGAAAAAATAATTTTTGTTGTTTAAAAAATATGAAATAGGATGAGAAAATGTGTAAAAGGATGAATTTGGTGCTGGTCAACTAATTTTTCCATTTTCCTACCTGTAACACCTTGACATTAAATGTGAATGCTCCAGAAAATGAGGAATCATTACAGGACAGCTGTCAGTTTTAAATATATGTGTCTAGAACGGAGCAAAGAGTCAATAGATGGTTCTCCTATTCTGTCTGTTAATGGGATAACAGTATACTGAAACTTTTTAGGGTCAGTAGTTTCTTACTTTCAAATATAATGAGACTTTTGAGCAAAGGAAAATGATATAAAATTGTATAATCTGCCAGAGACTCACCCTTCTCTCTTTCTTTTTAAGTGTTTAGTTGAGTCCTATTGTACCATTAAAAAACAACAACAACAACAACTGTCAGGCATATCTTATTATTTGAAGTTAATTCTTGATGGACGTTTATTACTGGATATTAAATTATTTGGTCATCTAACTCAAATCACTGAAGAAAAGTTATACATATAGATACATAGTTTAGTGATATAATTAAAATTTAAAATCAATTTCCTCAACTAATTTTTAGACTAAAAATATTAAATAATTTTGGCTACCATATTTATATGTTGAATTACTTAGAAAATTTTGTAGAATTTTCATTGAACTTTTTAGATCAACATTGTCTTTAGTTAAGTGTCTGCCAGGGATCCTGGGACAAGAATACAGGCAGCAAATTCCTTGTAATTTTTGGTAGGATCCTTGGGGATAATATCTATTGATCTCTTTGATTCTGGCTTCACAGCTACATAGTTTACGTCTGTCAATGACAATAAACAATGTATGTTTGCTATGGAGAAAGGAAATTATTATTCCAAATCGTTAGTCTTTGAACTAACAGAATCACAAGCCTGAGGCTATGGTGCTTTGTCGATGCTTGGCTTTGATCCTTATTTACTGCAAGTCCTCCTTTGGGGAGTTGGCATGTTCCATAATGAGACCAAATAGACATTAATACCTTTAACAAAACGATGAGTCTACCCTAACAACTGTTGCATATATGTGTGCATCAGCTATGGAAACAAACCCTGGACCCCATGTCCAAGTCCTAATAATAGAGTGCAGACCCCAAAGAAATATAATATCCTAGTTACTGTAACTAGAGTCACATCTAATTGCACATGATGAATAAATCATGGGGTAGCTGACCCAATGCAGACATAATCATAGTATAAAAATGTATAATAATTTTTTGGCATCAAATGGAATGGATAGATCGTGACGTGGTCCTTGCCCTCCGTGAGGAATGAAATGGCCTCTATCTATGGAATACAATTTTCTCCTGAAGGTGCTTCTCTTTTCATAATAGCGTGTCTTTTGGAACAGTAGGAATATGCAAGTTTAGCAGAGAGATTGGGGGGATCTAATAAATGTGAGTGGGATTAGATTGTGAATAGAATTTCTTGTATTAGAAAAAAGATTAAGCTGTAGCTTAACAATAACACTGGATATCTTGACTGATAACTAAGTCACATTGGAACATAGAGTTTTGGAAGCAGATATTGATTTTTCAAAAAAAAAATATGAAGCTGATGAAAGAGGTGACGAGAAGATGCACAAACCTATTTCTGGCCTCAAATCTGGTCAGCATTTTTCAAGTAAAATGACATTTCCTCTAATTGCATAGCCCAAGGGCCATTGCATGTTTAAAGTATGGTGGCAGGGAAATTATTCCATTCATTTTGGGAAAAACAAAACAATTGTTTTGGGAGGCAATTCTAATGGCCAAATATATTTAAAAATTTTTTTACATTTTCTTTCTCTGTGATTAGAATCTCACCGTTAAAAATGGTATTTAGCAGCAAGCTCTACATTGTTTTAAGCCAGTTTTTGACGTCTTTGAAAGCTGACGCAGAGGCTCACTCATAATTGGGATCTCTGATGTTTTAGATATTTTCTTCCGTCAAGTTCATGAAGAAAAGTTTAGCTATTCCTTAGAAATTAGAAGCATTGTTAGAATTTAATGAGAATATGGCATATCCATTTTACTGCTTAAAGAAGTTTTGTTCCAGTGTCTCGTGGACAAGTATTTATTAAGGACCTACGATACGGCACCTGATGTTCTGAGCGCAGTGATAAATTAGTGAACAGAACAATGCCTTTGCCTCTCATTCTTATTAAAGGAAGCTAATGATGTACAAGAGAGTAACTTTAAAAAGATGAACTCAAATCCTAATAAGTGTTGTGGAAAAACAAAACACGGGGTAATGTGCTGGAGAAGGCCGTGGGCATGAGTGCCCTGGGTTGTGTTGGGCGATCCTTGTGCTCAGAAGTAAGTTGGGCAAAGATTTGGGGTAAGCAAAGGGGTACCAAGGAGTTTGAGCTTTGATTTCACTTTATTGGGAAGCTTTTGGAGTGTTTTAAAAGGGGATGAAACTCCATCGGATTTACACTTAAATATCCAAGGCTTCTCTGGCCACTGTGTCTGTGGATCCGTGTAAGAGACCATTTGGTGAAAGACCACTCAGAAGTACCAGTGGAGACGTTACCAAGAGCCTGGAGTTGAGAGAGAGCTGACAGACCTACAGGACAGTTTGATGTGGGCGCCAGGGCAGAGAGGACTCAATTATGACCCTGAGCCTTTAGCCTGGAGCGAGGCGATGCCCCTTAATAATGTTGGGAGGGTGGGTGAGGGGGGAATTGAGGCAGGGAAGAGGACTATAGGATGATCACCGCTATCTAAACCCATCCAGCCATATTCCATTTGAGATGGTAATTAGAATACCAAGTGGGGATGTTACTTAGGGATTCGGATGCACCGAACAAATCTGGGTCTCAGATAGGAGTCAGAGCCGGAAGTGTGAGCCCATGAGAATGAAGCCAAATGCAGCCTCTGTACTCTGACACCAAATTAAATCTCAGAGACAGAGTCTTGGGTGAAGTAGAAAAGAATCACTTTATTGCTTTGCCAGGCAAAGAGGACCACAGTGGGCTAATGCCCTCAAAATGTGTGTGGACCTGGAGGGGGTAGTGAGAAGTTTCATAGTCATGGTTCAAAGAGGGCGTGATCGGCTCGTGGACTTTCTTCCGATTGGTTGGTGGTGAGGTAATGGGGAGTCAGCATCATCAACCTTCTGATTCCATCCAGTCCGGGGGCTACATGCTCGTGGGCAGCATACCTTTAATTTCTCCCACCTGCTGGCGGTTTCAGTATATGTAAAACAGCTCAGAAATATTAAGTATATCCCTTGAGGGGGGACCCAGACCCTGCCTCTAGGCTGCGCTATTGTTTCTTTTGACTGGTCCTCGCTTCCCTAATTAACATCTATTTAAACCTGCTCCTTGGAACTCAGGGAAGGTCATGGAGGCTGAATGAAGCCTATTTCCTGTAATCCAGAAATGGGGGACACAGAAAGGCTTTTGTGCCCAGGAGCCCCAGAGGGTCCTGCTCGGTATCACCAGGAGCCTGACTGCAGGGGTCAGCCGAAAGGCCTCAGAGGGCAGGGAAAATCACCTTTGCACCTGAAAGATCAAAATGATTATTGAATACAAGTAACTGAGTTTTTCAGTGTGCCAGATTTTGCTATTTAGTACAAATTAATTACCTGAATATATAATGCAGGTGCCTATCACATTTACATAATTATAATAATTTTAAGCTTTGTTCCCATCTCTCAGGCAAAGAAAGTGATAGACTGTAGAGCCTCTAGACTGTCAGAAAATTTTAATAAATCAATATCTTCAAGGGTGATACAAGCTGAATTCAGGAAATGAAGCAAGGACATGTAAACGTACTCCCAGCTCTTTCCTCGTTCTGATGCTTCTGCATGCATTTTTGTGACCATTTCCACTCCAAGTTACCATTGGGAAAATAAGAATAACAAAGAGCAGAAGTAGAAAGCTCAAAGACATGGGTGTGTGTGTGTGTGTGTGTGTGTGTGTGTGTGTGTGTGTGTGGTCTATTCTCACACAGACCAGCACATAGAGGCGTGAGCTTTTGACAAACCTCAAATTAAAGCGGTTAAAAGATAAGAATTTGAGAGAAGCAAGAAGCAAGGAGAATACCTGTGGAATGAAACAAGATATGGGTTGGGGGCTGGGAGACGGGGTGGGGGTGGGGCGGAAGGAGCGTCTGATCTGAAGCCCCAAGCAATTTTTAAATGATATAATGATTTTTAAAGAAAAATAGGATCGAGCATCTCTTCTATTTCCAAATTTTCTTGATGAAATATGATGTAACTTGACTTTGAACAGATCTACCAAATGATAGTTTCATTAACAAGAAAGCAGAGGTATTTGAAATATCAAGGTTTCAGAGAGAAATCTGACAGTTTTTATTTTCATTTTGTTTTAATTTTCCCTGAGTGGCATTTCTGGACTTGAAAAGCAAGGTAGTGGGTGAGGAAAGAAATGACTCTAATAGAATGAGCATTAGTGCTGGTAGCATTAAATAGCAATTATGAATTACGTGGCTTTTAATTACAGAATTGGAACAGTATTTATAAGCATGCGACATGATCCTGGAAAATGATGATATATCCATGATTAGACCTTTAACATTATAAAATATATGTTTGGTGATTCTTTATTATATTTTAAAATAAAATTTCCTTTATTTTGAGTGTGTGGCTGCCCTTCTTCCTCTTGTCCTCCTTAACCTAATTAAAATATGCCCAAAATTCGTTTGTCTCCTGATAACGTTTTTACTCCTTAAGAATCAGCAATATGTAGGTATAAAGGTTGTTTGTCTCAGATGCCGTCATGATTTAAGCATCTTGAAGGACTGAAATGCTATTTCACTGAAGAATGGTAAATGCTCCCCACCTAGTGGGACGAATGGGAACATATGAGGATTTAAAACTAGAAAAAACGTCCAAAAGAAAACAATGAATTCAGTGAAATATTGAGTTCATTAAGTATCTTTAAAAATAATAAAGTATAAATATTATTTGAAATCTATTCTTTTACTGGTTAAAATTTGAAAGATAAAATAGACTTGTTTGGATTAATATTTGGCTTTTTTCTTCATGAAAAGTTATCAGATTTTTCCCAATCATAAGAAGTAACTATATGTGTATATGTTTGTGTATATACACACATATGTATATGCATATATGAAAAAATTTCCCAACGAAAATTAAATATAACTTGTAAATATCCTAGAAATAGTCATTGCTAACATTTCAGCTTAGTATTTCCAGTAAAATTTTTCGTATGTTTGTTTGCATGTGAGGCTTTATAATTTGAAACAATTTGTATCCTTATTTTTCACCCAACTTTATACCTCAGTAATTTCCATACTATTCTATGACCCCTTAAGAATTAAGAATCCTACCACTATAATGATTTTTGAACACTGGGGCAACACATGCCAAGCTTTTGTTTTTGATTTTGTTTTTGTGTTGTCTGTTAAGTAGTATACAAATAAAATAGAGATATTCGGATTAAACAAGATTAAACATATGCTTTTGGGCGTGTGACTTCTCTAAACAAGGTGCTGAGAATTACCAGAAGGCTGACACACAGGAACACACTGGATTTCTCAGTCTTCCTACTCTGCAGTACACATCTTCCTTGCCAGAGCAAACTGTTGAGTTACATTTCATGTTTCCAAAGAATTTGTTTTGAAATATTTACATAACTGTTCACTTAAGGTATTTTAAATTGGAATTTTAAAATTGGGCTTAAAGGACCTTTAGATAATTTCAAAATCTGCATCTGTGTATTGTGTTTCTCTGTACTGAAGATTCTGTTAATACAGTTGTAGGACAAATGTCACTTTCATCCAAGCCTCAGTTTCATAGGATCACTGAAAACTTCAGAACACTCCTGGATTTATATTGGAACCAAAGACCAAGATCTAGTCTCTTTTACACACTGCTTGCCCTGGTTTCCCAGGATGGGACCTGAATATCTCTCTTTACAATTTGGTGTTAGAAAATGCATGTTATCTTGATGGTCTTGTTATTCTGGGAATGATGGAATATCACAAATACCTTATGTAGCGAAACCTTCCTCCTATAAAGTAGTACAAACATTTAAAATCTCCATTTGCTATTGTATCGATATTTCACATGCGCAGATTCTGTTTTGCTTCTTTTTCAGAATTGAACTTTAATGATATTTTACACTGGGTATGAGTGTAGCAAAGAAATATACCCCCAAGATGTTAAAATATCTCAGTCAGGAAGTCATAGTTTTAGGAAAGTCCTGGGCATGTCTTAGAAAGGTGTGTTTATTGTGTACTTGGATATAAAAAATGGAGACTGGTTATAGACTATTTTTTTCTTTTTACATGTAAATAGTACAGTAACACAGAATCAAAGACCTTGAAGCTGAAGGGCTCTGGTGTATTGTTCACTTTGTTTCCACATTCAAGTATATTACTAAGCTCATATAATGACTTTTAGGAGAGCCAGAGGGTAAGAACCTTCTGCAAATTGTAAAGTTAATTGTTTGTATTACCTGTCATTGTGCTCCTTCATGTACTATCAGAATTAATTTAAAACCACTTTTTGAATCATAGAAGGGAGTTGTCCACTTAGTCCTTGGGATTGAATTTTTGTGAAATACATAGTATGCTAGAATAAGGACTTGGAAGTAGATATAGTAGGAAACTTATTAAAATAAGCATTCCCCTGTCGTTTTTGAGAAAAAGATGCTTCATTATGCATTAGTGTATTTTTCAGTTTCTTACAAGTGACTGTAAACTGGGGTGTTGTAGAACTGGTACACACAGGTAGGGTGGAAGGCACTGGTGTGGTATGTCCAGCAGCATCCCTTTAACTCTGATTGGTCAGTTCCCATGAAGTCATGATTGTTAAATATTTTAAATATTACTCCCAATATAACATCTTATTGATCTCGCATAATCCATTTAATTATGTTAATTTTATTACAATATTTTACTATCTAAGGAATAACTATCTGCTGTTTTGTCACATGAGAAAACCCACAGTTCTATGTATAACTCATCTTTTTAAACAGCGTTTATTGCGTGCTCTTCTGCATAAAGGGCTGTGCTCTGTTCTTTCAAATTTGCATATTCTCATTTAGTCTTAACAAGAGGTCTGTGAACAACTATCGTCACTTTACAAATTAGGAAATTGAATATAAATGACTTAACTTTTATATCCTGTATCTCCTTAAACGTATCCCATTATATAGATGTAAACTGAAAAGTGGAAAAATTTAAGGAATATTTGCTCAAGATCACACAACTTAGAAGTGGTGAACCCAGGATTCAATCTCAGACATTTTGAATTCACAGCCTCTGTACAATACTTGCCTTTTAGAACAGCTTACTATGACAACTACAGTGCTTGCGTCCATATGGCCGGCACTGTCCTACATTCTTTGCATAGTTAAATTACTTAGGGAAGCATTATCTGTCTCCCTATTTTATAGATGTGGTAACTGAGTTAAGTGCTCACGGAAGACGAGATCTCTCCTTAGGAATTATCACTCCCTACAGCCTGAGACGCAGCCCTACCCTCTGTAGTGTTGTCAGGACTCTACCCCAGGATGAAGTGCCTGGAGAAGCATTCTCTAAGCTTCAAGTTCATGGACAGTTAACCTGGTCCAACAGGGACGCTTTGCACAATTGCGTATTGTGCAAAGTGTATGAGTGTATGAGAGGAGAGGGGAATTCTTCTTTAGAATTGAACTTTAATGATATTTTACACTGGGTATGAGTGTATGAGCAAAGAAATATACCCCCAAGATGTTAAAATATCTCAGTCAGGAAGTCATAGTTTTAGGAAAGTCCTGGTGTATGAGAGAAGAGGGGAAAGTTGGGAAAGACTCCTTTGCAGTGTTAAAATATCCATTTTCTATGTTACCCGAATGATTTAAATCAATAACAATGCTGTGCTTACGCATATGACATTCTTTTGGCTGACTATCGTATTTCACTACATTCCATTTCTGGCTTTTCTCAAAAAGAAACACTTAGCATTAGATGCGGATGATAAAATGATGATAAAATGATGATAAAATGATGTTCAATAAACCCTTCCAGAGAAGTGAGTTTGCAGTAGCTGCAGTCATTATGTCTAAATGTGCTTTTAAATAATTCAGAGGCAAAAAGCAATGCGAGTACTTTCTTCTGTGTACTTAGTTTTTAACATCAATATGAGGCTGTGTTTGCTATTCTGAAAGCAACAGAAGACCTAGTCCCAGAAATAAGTAGATTCATCTGATCATGGAAACTGCCTGTGTGAGTTACTCTGAATTTTGAGGATTACGTTATTGGCTGCCCTTTATTATTGGTAAACCTTAATTTTGAGTTTCTTCCAGATAATTTTAGGGAATAAGGGGGCTGGTTTTTAAGAGCCAATAGCTTTTGACAATTATATTGAATTTCTAAGTAGACTAAGTTCTCTAAAAATTGGTAGAATGTGTGCTTTTCCAGCAATAGTAAGAGAGCCAAATAAATGAATGGGATTTAGTTTCTGAGAATATCACAATTTGTATTGTATTTGAGGGCTAATTCTCCACAGTAAACACACCTGTGAGAATCTTCTGTTCTCTGGGATACTCAGGTCCGCAGCCTGGCCAGAGCTAAACTTTTGCTCAGTGATATTAATCAATTAAAAATATCTGTTGACTATTTACTCTAAGCCTAGAGATATTAAGCCACATAAGAGATTACAAGTAATTTTTTTTAAAGCATGTCCCTAGCCTCAAAGAACTCATGGGGAAGGATGATAAGCATATACTAAGTGCTAAACTCTTTTAAAAATTGTAAGTAGAATAGGATTTAAGGAAAAGATAATTTTCTGATAGATTGGAATGATATTTTCAAACTGTAAAGATCATACAGTTCTGATATTATTTGCATAGTAGAGTGGAGAATAGGTATTCCAGGACAGAGAGAGGGAGGGAACTATATGGCCAATGAACCAAAGATCTCAGGAACGTGTGGGGAGCAGTGAGAAATGCTTATGTGCAGAGTGTATGTACTCAGACACCCTTGAAGGAGCAGTGAGGACATGGCTTGATTTGGGAGGCAGGAAGCTGCCATTTTATGCTTTCAGCAGGAGGTAGAGCTAAGAATCTTTATTGAACTATTGTGTGTCTGCCTTTATATGAGAGAGATATTCAGATATGCAATATAAAGAAAATTCAGAATCCAATCGATTTTATTTTTGGTGTCTATGAGACAAAATTAATTTTTGTTCAAGGGGTGTGTTGTGATACATTGGTTTCTTAGCCACTGCTAAGATTTCCTTGTTTGTTTCTGTTTGTTTATTGTTTGCACAGCAGTTCTATAAATGTAGCAAAAGTAAGGAAGAAAAGATGGAGTAGTACTTGGAATAATAGTGATTTTTTTAAGGGAGGATGATTTCAGTTAACTGGCACATTTGTATAATTATTTGATGTAAAGTAGTGGGTCAGGAATGGGATTCATTGACAGTACTGGATGGTCTGTTCCATTCCCAGTCAAACCACCAATATTTAATGATAACTGATACTGGCACATTGATTGGTGTTTTGTAAGACTTTTGCAACAGCAGCAGAAACAGAACAAAATTACATTTGGAGAATTTGGAAGCCAAATCTCTAGTGTATTTACTAACATACTGTTAGTACTAACATACTTCACTGTTGCAGAATGCAATGCCATTTTTATCTATATATTTAAAAATTTAGGGCTTCCCTGGTGGCGCAGTGGTTGAGAGTCCGCCTGCTGATGCAGGGGACGCGGGTTCGTGCCCCGGTCCGGGAAGATCCCACATGCCGCGGAACGGCTGGGCCCGTGAGCCGTGGCCGCTGAGCCTGCGCGTCCGGAGCCTGTGCTCCGCAACGGGAGAGGCCACAAGAGTGAGAGGCCCGGGTACCACACATACACACAAAAAAATAAAAACAAACCCATCCTATTTAATAGTAATTGTAATAAATTTTCCAGCTCATTCTGGAAGGTCAATAAATATTTATGCTCTTTTCGAGGTATTCTTTACTTGATGGATTAACTGTACTTTCAAAACCACTGCAATTTATCAGGTATTATAAGCGGATTTTTTTACATTTTCTACTAAAGCAATTTGCAGCTGCTCTAATCTATTTGCGGAAAACTACTTTTTTGTTCTGTGTACACATTTTGACAACATTCATTACCTGCTAAACAGACCATATCAGTTCTGCAAAATGGTTGACTACAGAAATTCAAATTTAGTTCCTTACTGAAAATCGGATTTTTGCAGTAATAGATTGGATCATTACATTTCACACTATAAAAGCTTTATACCATGTTGAAAGCAGGAGCGCAATAAAACGTTCAGCATGATACTTTTCAAAATGACTACTGCATCTGCATCTTTTCTACTCTTTAATACTTTGTTTTCAAAACGACTATTACATCTTTTTTATTTTTTAACCAGGGACTTGAAGGCAAACAAGGCAGAAGGAAGGAGAAGCTCTCCTGGGAATTGGAACTGGCGGGGG
>NW_020837963.1:24314136-24338347 GCF_003676395.1 Aethalodelphis obliquidens | reverse complement strand
GGGTAGGGGTAAGGGCTTGGAGAGTCGGGGGAATGCTTGGCTCAAGTTACCTTTGTCTTTGCCACACTTTTGATTTTCAAGACTTGATCATTTTTTTATTTTAATAAATTTATTTATTTTTGGCTGTGTTGGGTCTTCGTTTCTGTGCGCAGGTTTTCTCTAGTTGCGGCGAGTGTGGGCTACTCTTAATCGCGGTGCTCGGGCTTATCGTTGTGGCTTCTCTTGTTGCGGAGCACCAGGCTCTAGACGCGCAGGCTCAGTAGTTGTGGCTCACGGGCTTAGTTGCTCCGCGGCATGTGGGATCTTCCCAGACCAGGGCTCGAACCCGTGTCCCCTGCATTGGCAGGCAGATTCTTAACCACTGCGCCACCAGGGAAGCCCTTGATCATTTCTTTTTTAATGATTCCTCTAGGAATGTTAAAATATATTAAATTACCTTACGCAAAGCATTTTCTTAACAATTTTCATTAATATGGAAGATACATTTAAGGGAGACAACTTACTTAAAAAAAAACAACCCTGCAATAAGCGGTTTTGAAGGTGAAAGTTAATTATAACATGGCTGCACTGTTTAGATAATATTGATCATTGATAAAACTTTACCGACTGATGACCCTCTGAAAATTATGTGTTTTGTGTCTAATGTATTTTTCTAGAATACCTATCCTTAAAAGGGCCACAAAACTATAACCGAAAAAAATCAGTGCTAAAATTACATTTTATGAGATATGTGGGATGATTACAAAGATAAAAACAAAAACTACTTTAAAGGACTGTCTACATCAAGCTATAATGGCATCTAAGCTATAATTCATAGTGTAGCATTACTCTAGAGATGCATTCTTATAAATGACCAATTACTCTGACAATGAAAGAAGTGTATTTTTTTGTAATATCGAAGTCATAGCTAACATTAGACTTTGCTATATTAGACTTGTCACTAATTCTCTTATTTCTATAGCCAAATTGTATACTTCTTGGAATTCTTATTTTACCTCCCAATGCCCTCAATGTGCATTGTAATCTGGAGAGCATGGACCATTGTACCTAAAGTCAGTAGAACGTGTGATATATATGCAAAGTAGGCTAATTTCATCACCGTATATATTTTAAACGTTGATGAGAATAATGTACATTTTTCTTATGTTGTTCAGAATAAATTTTCCCTTGTTCTGTATCTCCGTGATATTCTTTGCTTCTTTCATATGCTTAAATAATATTATACTTTCTTAATTAGTATTTTGTAAGCCTATACTTTCCAAAATATTTCAATATTTCCATTAAACTAAATCTTTTTTGCACAGGACAACCAAATTTATACATACAGAATTTCAGTGTAAAGCATAATGTTATGCATGTGGTCGGCACTTAAGTTTTGCTAAAGGAATGCACCAAGTTAAATAAAAAAAAGAAGAACCCATATGGATAATGTACTTCATTTTTATGATGGAAAACTTCCCGTGCCAGTTTTATAAGCTGAGCACATCTAGAAGAACTCTAGCTCTGTTAGTAACACAAGGAATAATTACCGCTATGGCAACACTTCTGAGAATGGAATGTCAGTTCTACCGTTTTTCTCAATTTGACGGCATATTATCACACTAATCTTTTTGTTTTTAGATTTGCGACGTGAGTGATTTACAACTGAGCATCAGTTAAAACTTTTTTCTTGCCTTTTTCTTCTCCTTTTTAGCTCCCTGCGAAGGCAATACATTCTTCTGCCACAGTAACATGTGTATTAACAATACGTTGGTTTGCAATGGACTCCAGAACTGTGTGTACCCTTGGGACGAAAATCATTGTAAAGGTAATCATTCGTCCCTGGAATCTGCAAAATCCCTCTACCTGTAGCGTGGGAAGAAGTTGATCCAATGTTTATATGTATCAGACAGCCTTAAAAATATATTGTACATTGGCTTTATGAACCCCTGTAGGTTTTATAATTGATCTGTTAGCCTTTTCCTTTGCTTTTACTAGTGCTGTAACCAGAAGTTTTCACATTCCCTAATGCACAGTGGACTGTCCTTAGCACTTGATGTTCATTGGCAAATCTCCTTTTTGGAGCCTGCAGCAGGGCATTGGAGCTTTCCATGCAAAGCAGCGTTTCCTATCAGAAGCTCCTTCATCTGTGGCTGCACCTCTCACTTATCCCGTCCGTCTTTACCAGACATAGTGCACATACCCTAGAGATAAAAGTGTATCGAAGGAACATTAGGGCTTTCAGGTACCTAAAGCCACTTACCTCGACTTCAGTTTTCCTACCAAAACGCTCTTCTTCCTTTCCAATGAGAATCGCTTCCAATGTTCCGGCTTCCTTCTTAGCCTGTACGCAAAGGTTTGTTTACATAGAGAGCATCCCTCGGCTTGGTTATGAATGTTGCGAGTTTTGGTTAAGTTCAAAGTGCCACATATCCTCTTTTGTTCAGATCCAATATTAACCAGTTTGCAAAGGAAAAGAAACGGGCAAATAATGCTCCATGCTTGATGTCCAATATCTTCTATTAAAATGCCCTCTGTGGATAGAAGCAGAGAGACGTTGCCACAGTACCCATGGTTCGCAGAGTCAATAAGAGAAGCCGATCCAGTACCAACTATTTTGAGGAGATGGGCAATGATCCATGTTGTGTCCAAGGGACCACTTTGGAATGGATGGGAAATTAAGCATTTTGTGAAGAACCTTATACAGCACTGTTAGGGATTCGTTTTACTTGCCTAAAGTGGGTCTGTTCCCATGGTTCTTGGTGGCCCACCTTTCTCCATGGACAAAACCTCTGCGCCACTGCTCTGGATGGTAGGGTGGGGCAGGGACAGTGGCTCACTTCTCTGAGAGGAACACCCCTGCTTTATGAAGAAGGCACTCGGTGAGGATGGAGAAAGGGGCCATCTGGTCTTCTGCTTGTCTCTTCAGGGAGCTCGACGCTGTGAGTGAGCTGCAGCCAGTGTGACCGGGGCCCTGTGTTCTCAACCTGCTGTGCCTGGTGTAGACCTTCTTTCCTACCAGTGGGGCCTGGGAGGAGGAGGGGAGACCCCACATTCCAGCCACTCCTGCCTGGAATCGAGCATCTGCAGTATGGACCTGGGGGTGGAAAGGGCATTGAGAAATGCAGGTGGCTCGCCCTTCCTGGGGAGGTACTGTAGCTCCAGACTGGGGGCCTGTAGGGAGAGGAGGCTTGTGTTGCCTGAAACCACCCTGAGTAGACCTTCTACTGGGATAGAAGCTTCTATTGGGATAGCTTCTATTGGGTGGAGGAGCTCAAAGGCCACAGACCATCCCTGTTCATAAAGAAATTCAGTAGAGTTTCTTGAATAAATGTACCTCCCTTAAGACAATTTCCAGAAACCTTAAATGTTATTTTTTTAACTTTTACGATGATGGGGAAAGACCCACAGAAACCCTCATGCCAACATCCCGGAAGTGTCTGTCTTAAAGTGTAATCACCTTCTGGTATCAGAATACTGTTACTTAGACTTCAGTTATCCACATCAGGAATAAGTTCAAAACAATTTAGGTATATTCATGTTCCCATTAGCAGAGTTTGTGAGGTTTCTTATACCAAGAGAAATGTTTTTACCATTACCAATTGATTCGCAAATGACATCCTAAAGGTTTTATAAGACCTTCTTCAAAACATATTTACATTTAAAGTAGGGATGCTGTGCAACGGGAGAGCGTTTCTAAGGCTGGAAGATAGGGTTCTTGTGAAAAGTGAAACATTTTGTTTCTTTTTAAAGACTTGTTTATGTTTAAGACAGTGAAAGTTTTATGCTCAGCCTGTTTCATGTAAAGTTCTCCACGTACGTCTGGCTACCATATTAACGCGTGGTGGGTTGTTTCTTGTTCTGTTTGTTGTTTTCACTCTCCTCAACGTGTAGAAAAGAGGAAAGCCAGTCTGCTGGACCAGCTGACCAACACCAGTGGGACTGTCATTGGCGTGACTTCCTGCATTGTGATCATCCTTATTATCATTTCTGTCATTGTGCAGATCAAACAGCCTCGTAAAAAATATGTCCAAAGGAAATCGGACTTTGACCAGACAGTTTTCCAGGAGGTGTTGGAACCTCCTCATTACGAGGTATGCACCCTCAGAGGGACAGGAGCTACAGCTGACTTTGCAGATGTGGCCGATGACTTTGAAAACTACCATAAACTGAGGAGGTCCTCTTCCAAATGCATTCATGACCATCACTGTGGATCACAACTGTCCAGTACGAAAGGCAGCCGCAGCAACCTCAGCACAAGAGATGCTTCTGTCTTGACAGAGATGTCCCCGCAGCCCGTCAAACCCCTCATCCCACCTGTGAACAGAAGAAGTATCCTCGTCATGAAACACAACTACTCCCAAGATGCTGCAGATGCCTGTGACATCGACGAGATTGACGAGGTGCCGACCACGAGTCACAGGCTGTCCCGACACGATAAAGCCGTCCAGCGGTCAGTATCTCTAGATTTTTTGATGAAAACTATAACCTGAAGACTGAAATGCTTCCAGAATGTTGTGTTCTATTTTGTCTTCATTTTTCAGTTTCTCTTTTTATTAATGACTTAAAGCATAGGATTTCAACTTTTGCCTCTTCTTTTCCTTTTTCCGTGCTCTGCGTACTTTTCCTAAATCCCGTCTGTGTACATACGTGTATGTGTGTGAGCACACACAGACCAAAGAGATTTCATTTATTTCTATACAGATATAATATTTATTTCTATAAAAATTATGGCTCTAATTTTTATGGCTAATTTGCTTCCATGTGGTCATAAATGTTGCTCCAATCAATATTTATAGATTTTAAGATACGAGATGATATTTGGAAATAATTGCCTTACCAAGATGGTTAACCCATCTTGTTGAATAATTTTAATGTAAAAATAACATATTTTGCAATATAATGTATTATATTTTTGGTGTGAAAGTTAAAACACTTTTTTCCACATATCACATAATACTTACATTACAAATTGCATATGATAGCATGGTATGCTAAAACAAGTAAACATTGATATTTAAATGTAGCGAGGATTAGTAGAAACAGTTTTCTTTTAATATGGAGACAATATTATCTATATTGTATTATTAGGCCTAAAATTAGTAAAAGTCTTGAGGAAAGAAGATTTAAATTGAGAAAAATATTATTTCCAATTCCCAAATCCAATCTTCCTATGTTTTGTTTTGCATGCTTACTAGCATTTAGTTTATTTTGTAAATGTACGTAATTCCTCAATTCAGTATATAGTCTCAAAACCTAAACTACTTTTAGTTGATTTAATATTTTTGCATGCTGATGGAAAAAATTTTACTTCCACAGTTTTATGAATTTTTAGGAATGCTTTTAAGTAAATATTTGTGTGCTTATTTATTTTTTGTGAAAATATTACTTTGTTGAATGAAATAGCCATAACATTCCAGGTTCTGCCTCATTGGGTCTCTAAGCAAACATGAATCTGAATACAACACAACTAGGGTCTAAAAAGAAAATTCAAGGTAAGCAAATGCCCTTGGTTCCTTCTCCGACTTTGTCGTACTCTGTTTTGTTTTGTTCTGTTGAACTTGTCTTGTAGTTTTTTAGGGAATGTGCTATTTATTCATTCTTTCTTGAGATATGTGTTTCATAGCATTTCACAATTAGAAATATACGGGATTCAATGCTGATGGAAGGATATTCTTAGTATACGTATCTTTAAAATAAATGTGAATATTCTTACCATCAAGCATTGTACTACAATGCTATTGAAAAGGATGTTAAGTTAAT
The DNA here is from genome assembly GCF_003676395.1 of Aethalodelphis obliquidens. Lineage (NCBI taxonomy): Eukaryota > Metazoa > Chordata > Mammalia > Artiodactyla > Delphinidae > Aethalodelphis > Aethalodelphis obliquidens. Next base: position 24,332,605 of record NW_020837963.1, on the reverse strand, counting down.
AAGTTAAATTTTATCTATCTTAAGGTAAAGATACAAAAATTGGTGAAGTCTTAAAAGAAATACCAGAAGAAACCCAAGGTTTTCATAATTTAAAAAAATTGAATGCTGTCTCAATATAACTGAAGTCAGTATATAAAACTGGTAATAATGGTATTGATTGAATTTGGCAACATTCTACTCAAAACTCACACACTAAGCATTCTGTGGTACTTGTACAGTTTGTGCCCTCTTATTTTTGCATGAACATGCAGCTTATTTCATCAAAATTAAATACAGCATGTTATGTCAAATTTTATAATATAAAATTTGAATGCTTGATAATGTAAAATGTTCCATAAATAGCAGTTGTCTATGTGTACATCTATTTTGTCATCGGGTACCATAATGGCTTTATTTTTAGCACTTAGAGTCTATATCTCTATTAGACTAATTTGTCTCCAATTAAATTTGCTTGACGGTTAATCTCTTCAAAACTCTTCAAACCTATCAATTATTCTTGAATTAGGTGAATGCATTTCCATGCTCTATACTACTTTGATAAGTTGGTGTAGTTGTGTGCATATTTCATCGGGAGAAAATGTTTTAACTGTGTTTTATTTTCAGACAAGAACTATTTATACAAACATGGGGACTGTGAAAAGAAAATTCTATAGTGAATTGTGAAAAGTGGACATATTTCTAAATTCATTCCACTGCCTTTATCCAAACTTAAGAATTACAGACATTTGTTATCCCTTCAGCAAGACATACCCGCTGCACAATGATATGTTCATTTCGTAATTTGGTTGCTGGCCACCAAGTGCTCCTTAGTTTTTAAATACATTTTGAGATTTACTGGAAACTTGAAGAAATTAGTTCCTGTTTAAGACTATCCCAACTTTATTTTTACTGTCAGTTTCGCTTTGTTTCTATGTTGTTTTATGTCTTTGTTAGATAATTGTACATTGTGTGATATGTGAAAAAACACAATTTTGGATGAACTTTGTGTTACATGTACATTGTTTTCATTATATAGACTGCTTGAGAATAGTGCGTTCCTGAGTGATTTTGAACATGCTACAGTGAAAAGTGAGAATGTGGACCATGGAAACACCAGCTAGAGGTTTTATGGACTATAAACGTCTGTTGTTGTGTTAAGATTAAATGCAGCCCAAAGTACCGAGTAAAATTACTGGATTGCAATAAGAAAAATCTCATTTTTCGTCTTTCCTATATACCCCCATTTCCTTTCTTTTTAAAAGAAAATCAAAGGAAGATACCGAGTTTCAGAGATAGTTTTGAAATCAGGTATTTTACCGTTCATACCCTTCAGTAGAAATGATTTTTGATTAAGCACTTAGCAATATGATTGATTGACAGTTTGAGAAAATACCCTGCATGTCAGCACTGGATATTTGAATTGGAAAAATGTCATTTTTATTAGACACATTGTAAAAAGCATGCATTCTCCAATACTGCTGTTACTCTTCCACTTCCTTGTGTCATACGCTTGCTACTTGTAACTTTTTATATAAAGATATATAAAAATGTATAATAATTTCCTAACTTGAGTTAAGAGAAATGCTTTCGTCTATTAGAGTGATAAAAACTGACTTACGTAAGTACACACTTTATATCTACTCTTTCCACACTTTAGGCTACAGGATGTCCTTTAGTATTAAGACATACTTCTTCAAAATTTGATTTCTAAAACTTTATGGAGTACTCCGTCCACAAGGCTGTCAGAAAGAGTTAAATTACCTGGGGTCAATAGGATTTCTACATTACATCAAAAGTGTCTGATATACTGCAGCAACTGGGAGCATTTTCAGGATTGGCATACTGTCCTCTTTACAACTAATTTTATCAGAAGAGTTTAAGAAAGTGGACATTGTACCACTCTCAAGCGCATTTAAAAGTGCCACGTTTTTGTGCTAATCTGAATGACGTAGCTGGTGAACTAGTCACCAGTAGCTTGGTCACCAGGCAAATCCAGCCTGCAAGAAAGGGAGCCAGTATTCAAATTACCATGTTATTGTCTGACCCACAGAATGTATTTTCAACATAAACATATAACCTCAATATGAGATGTCTAACTAAAGCAAGCGCCACCGAGACCAAGACAGCATCTCCTCTTCTAAGGTTTAGGTTTTGCCCAGAATTCTCGATACATGGAATAGCCCACACCTAAAGAAAAAGAATGCTAGTTAAGCATTTAAATATTTTTTTCAGTATTAGAAAATTAAAAACAGTTCATAAAGTAGCTAAAAGTAGCACCCTTGCTGGTGTATGATACTTACAAGAGGACCAAGGCCCTCACTCTTGCTTTCTTAAACAATTCAAATTTCTAAAATTCTTTTTACACACTTTCCCAAGTATCTCAAGGCCAGAATGACTAGCTCAGACTGCTAAAATATCAATATTTATCTGGCAACTTTAAAAGGAGTTACTCTTGCTGTATAATACCAGATAAAGTCAATTAATTATAAAGCCCATAAAAGCATGTAATATCTTTTCCACCTTCAAAAACTCAATAAAACAGAAATCATGTCTCTCCCAGATGTTGGATCTTATTACCAATCCTATTTACATATCTAGACTCTTCAACAAAATTATAAACTCAGTGAAAGACAGTACTCTCCTTTCTTTCTTTCTTTAAAACCTTAGTAAGATTTTACCATAGACAGTAAAACTATGTCACTGCTTGAACTATTTTTATTAATTCAGTTTTTATGTGAAAATGAATATAAGTGATATTTGCAAACTGCTTCAAAGTCAGCTAAAAGTATCTATCTTGTTTTATTTACAAAGAAATCCATTAATGGGGAACCACAAATTTGAGATATCCTGTAGGAACATACCCAGAGTCATTGTTCCCACAACAAAGCCTTGGGCTGCCACGTGCATGTGGATCGGGTGAATAGACACTTTAGTATTGCCCCTGCTCTTCAATTTATATAATCCATATGCAACGATTGCTGCAAAACCTGCCATTCCTGTAAAACAGACAGTCACAAGATGTCAGATGCATGGGGGCAGGGAATCAAGATGATTTTATCATCAATCAATGTTCCATTTTTTTTATAAGGATGCTTTAGGAGACCATTAACCAGCTAACATACAAATTGAGTTTTTATTTTTTCCCCCCAGAACTAAAAATCCACAATTGGAAGCAAACAGTAGCAGATCCAGAAAGCTAAGATCATCTTTAAAATGTGGGCTTGTGAAGCCAGTAACTAAATTCCTTTAAGCGTGCCAGGGGAGCTCTTCTCTGTCCTACTTCCATCCCCAAAGGCAATCAGTTAATGTGGTACAGACTGTAATAAACCATAACTGTGAGTATAACAGAAAAAAAAAACTTTATGGAATATATTCTCCTTTTAGAATAGGAAAGTCTCTTTTAAATGCTTTAAAATCACAAGCCCTTTTATGACCCAAATAACACAATTCTGAGTTGTCCTTACACTCAGGCACATATATGATTCCTGAAAGCTTACTAATCATGGTGTGTTTAATATAAATAAAGGAAAATAATATTATAATTAATTGCTGTTGAATTACATACTCTATAAAGTTTGATTTAGTGCTTGGGTACTTTTAAAATACGGAATGTGTATTCTCAGAAAATAATTTCTAAACTCGGATTACTGTAAATCTGCTTACCAGCATTTCCCAAATGGCTGAATTCTACAGAATTTTGTCCTACAAACACAAAGCCATCTGGTCTATCACAATGCCAACCTGCTAACTCAAGCAAGCGCCACAAAGCCAATAGATGAGCTATTCACATACATCCCTGTTAGGAATCCAACTTCACATGTGCTACAGAAACAAATGAATGGCAAAGAAAAAATTTTCTGGTAGAAAAATTAATTATCATAGCAATTCTGAATCGTCTGTATTGAAAAAATGTCAATCCACAGAATTTGATAAACTGGTAAATAGAAAAAATATATCGAACATTATAAAGAAAGATTATTTTCTGTTGTTTTGCTATATATTTTATATACATTATGTTGAAATTTAACCTTTTTTGTTTGACTTGACTAATTCTTTTATTATCATGCCTATTGTCACTCCTTTTACTTCAAAGTTGATGCATCCAGAGACTTTTTAAAGTGATTAGCCATGTTTTATATTACTGTCTCTATTTAGAAATCTTCATAAGACCCTGTACACTTTGAATGAATAATCTCAGAAAGGATGATATACATGTGAACCACTTACTATCCACTGTCCTTTCAGCTGTCCACACGACTTTCATCTTTCCAGTTCTTCCTAAAGAAGCAGAACGCTTCTGACCTGCTGGTTCACTGCTGAAAGGCTATTTGCACCAGAAATCAAGGACTTAAAAAATAAATCCAACTACATTAAGTGTAATAATAAAGATAGATTGCTTACACATATTTAATACACAGCAGCTCCATAGGAAAACAAAAATATTGAAATGAAGAATAGGCCTCTTCAGTGGTAATACTGAGAATGTATAACTCAACGTATAATTGGGCATTGCCTAATCAGAAAGCAAGATAGTGATGGCTCTGAGGCCTGGAAGCCTCCTGTTGTCTCTGCCTCAACTCTAGATGCTGGATCTTGAGTGTGTAGGGGCTCCGTGTTGCCTGGGGGTTTCCTGAAGGAAGGTCTTTAAAAGCCAGTATTGAAATCTACCAACACATTAAAAATTCCTGTTTACTGGCTACATCAGACCCTGTCACCTGCATATCAAACTTTGGTTTATAGTCAAGTGGAGAGACACATGTAGATATGGCATGAGACATTTCAAGACTTTCAAGATGTTTCAAATAAGTTATTTTAATAAATAGTTATATTTTTTGATAAAGTGAATTCAAATATTACTCGCACGAGTGCTTTATTAATCTCATAAGATGCTTTCTGATAGCGTAATTACACACCATGTTAGTTAATTTGAAAATAGCTGTTTTTGTTTCATTTCCCTATGTTTGAATTCACTTTCAAAATCTGGGAGGCATATCATGATTATGTGCAACACCTATGAAACCCTGAATTAAGCTTTTTACTTCCGTCCAAGTGCATTTTAGTTGCCTAATTCAAGGTTGGCATGTTGATTTGGAATTATGATTTTTGTGTACCTGATTATACACACAAGCCATTTTTATGCATCATATTGGAAGATAGACATATGTAATATTTGATTTACCATAATTCAATTCCATTTGATTAGATAATTAAAATGTGGCTGTAAACTTAATTGGAGATCAATGTCTTTGGGCTTTTAAAGGAGAACAGTCCACATTGTGAAGATGCTGGCTTTTCTGTTTTGCATTATTTTTTCACCAAAATTATTTCAATGACTATAAACCATTATTCTTAGCATTTAATAAAGTTAGGTCTTTGACATTTCTTAAATATTCACTTAATATTGAATCAACTTTTTCTCTATTTTTCATTTAGGAATTTGGCTTTTCCTCAAATTTGATAGCATTTTTAAAATTCCACAAATGGATTTTCCTCAACCTAAGCCTATCTTAATAAATAACAAAATATGATACTGATTCCTATTCCTTAATTACAGTAATGATAAATTATTTATCTTTTGGTGGTAAAATAAATAATTGCATTTTATCTTCTTTTGAAATTTGTACATTTCAATGATGAAAATGAATCCTGTCAGATTCCAACTCTGGAGGGAGGTTAAATAAATAAAATCATGAAAATATTCTGAATGCGAAATGCATATGATTTGAGTCTCAGTTTTGTCCAAGTTCGCTGAAGCGAGTTAGTTTCTGTATCATGCCTACCTGTGCATTCTTCTTCCTTTGGCTCATTTTTGGGATCATACTCATGGCCCAGAGGGTCCATCCAAAAAATTGTCAAATAGATAAAATAATTTTTAAAATCAGACTTGAATTAATTATCAGTTTCTTATCCATTTAATTAATAATTCCTGTTTCTCTCTTAAAGGTGGAATTAAGTAGCAGAATAAAATATATTATTAAAATAGCCAGAGATGTGTTTTTATAAATAATCTTGTTCAACAAATCAGAGCCCTTTGCTAATATAGAATTATCCTGATTAATTTTATTAATGAGTTTGTTTAAATTGTACTACGGATTTCTTAGCTGAATTTTATTATTCAGATAAACCCAACAGTGTGATAGAAATAACAAATCTAGGTGACTGACGTCAGGCACTTGTAACATCTCAGCTTTTTTTTTTTTTATTATGGCCTCTGGTTCTGTACTTTCTTATGTGTTATTAGAGAAGTAAATGCCTTCTTAGTATGCCTTTAATTCCTCAGACTTCAAACTTACTAGGGCTGGTTTCCAGAAGGTTCTTACTCCTGCACTAGTATGATCATAAAGTTAAACCACTTCTTTGCGTCCATAATTGTGCAGCCAACATGTTCCTGTTTATCCCCAACTTCTATCACCTCTCCAAACTCTGAAGCATGTCGTTTTACATTGGTTCATTCTTTGGAAAAAAAAATTTTTTTGCCCTCTTCTTAATAGACACATATCTAGACACAAAATGTAAAAGTGGTCAAAAACATAGCATATAAATTATTTAAAATAAAATTTTCCTTATTACATCACATTGTAAAATTTGTGCTCTTTATTCGCTTTCTCCTGAGTTAAGTTTAATATCAATAGAGCCAGCGTTTTTCTTGAGCCTGCACAATCTATATACCAGGATTCTTCCTAAGTGCTTTGGGGATGAAAATAAAAGGTGACGAACTAGTGGGAAGCATAATTATGGAGCCTTATAGAAGGAAGGGTTCTTAGCGGAGCTCAATAACGAAAATGAAGCTCAAAATTATTTGCTAAGCTTTCCATCTTGAAAAGCTAATTAGTTGCTTCCTGCTAATCTGGCATGGAAGATGAAATATATTCAACTATCAAGAGAATACAATACTGAGAATGTTTTATAATAAAGAAGTCAGTAGCATAGATAAGGGGGTAAAATGTATTCTCAGAGAGATCAAGAGATGCTTGATGAATAGTTGTTCTTCTAAGCAGGTCTTGAAGATTGAGAAACATTGTCAGTGGTGGAGCAGGGAGAGATTTCCACCTAGAGAAGTTAGCGCAGAGAGTAGTCTCCCAAGGCCATGTAAATATTTGAGATGGCTGGAGCATAGGATTAGACAAAAGGAATAATAGTCAATATAGTTGGAAGAGCAGGTTGGCGTTTACATCATGATCTCTGAGTGCAGGTAATGCCATCCAAAAGACTTCACGTTTTAGTCAAAAAAGCATTTTAATGTCTCTTAGCAAAGTTGGGCTGAAAAACTATAAGTGGAATCCTCTGACAGCAGTGTATTTGCTAAACTGAGTGAAACTGGAATAAATAAAGGAAATCAAAACAATACAGACACAAGATATTAAAAAAGAATAACCGATGGATTGTTAGATATCCAGAAATATCTGTCTTTCTATTTATTTTCCACCATTTTTTTATTATTTCAAGATCATGGTTGGGTAACTAGCCAAAATACTGAGTGTTGTATGCTAAACACCATTCTGCGAGTTTTTCATGTAAGTATTCCTTTAGTCATCTTAGCAATTATTATTATTATGAATAATAATAATACTTGTTGTTATGGTTGTTTTATTGTTATTCCATTGTACCTATAAGGAAACTGAAGAGAGTTTTGGTAGCTTTTCTAAGATTGCACAATAAAAAATGATACATCCAGGTCTGAACTCAAGCTGATTAACCCCAGAATCAGCCAGCAATCCTACTGCTATGAATACAACCCTTTAATATTCAATATAGTATGTTTCACTGAAATAAGTTGATATGTATTCATAGAAACCCCATACTTCTGTGTTTTCTCATCTGTAAAAATATGTATTATAGCAACTTCTCTCCACCCTATAGCTTTTGAGGACCAAATGACAATGCATTGGAAGATACTTTTTATACCCTATGATACATTATAAATAAATCACTTTTCCTAAGTCATGTGTAAACTTCATTTTATAATGGACATGGGACAAATGTATCACCTATACGGAGCAGTAATGAAAAATAACTTCCAGCCTCCTCTTGTCCACAGTGAAATGTATGACTTCCAGAGTCCACGGATTCTTATTTCACTTGAATGACATTCTTCCCCAGTGCATATTTTATTGCTACATCTTATTGAACAATATTGAACTCCAGAGCTCCTAAGTGATCCCAAAAGCCCTAGTCAAATAGAAATACTAACACTTGACAGAAAATTCTGTTTTTCAATCCCAGACAATAGTTTGGTATACATTCGCATGATAGCCTAATAGTGGGATGAGCAAGCAAATAGATAGGTAGGTAGATAACTACAGTCTCATAACCATAATTATGGTATAAAAGTGTGGTGTAATGCAGTGAAAATAGCTTTTCAACAGGACAATTTCAAATTTTAGTTTCACCTCATACTTCTCACTTGCTCTTAAGGACGTTGTTGGAATCCTTTGAGCTTCGCTTCCTCTATCCTTAAAATAGAGAGTCTATACCCAATAATGAAAGTTGCTCTGAAAATCAGAGATGACACCATCCATAAACAAACAACATGAAATTGGTGGTACCAATATAGGGGCTCTAGTTTTCACATTTGTGTCTTACTAGTTTGTACTCCAGAGTGGGCAAAATGTCTCCTCTATGCCTGACTTTTGTCCATCTGTGAACCAGTCATTGCTGACAAAAGTGGACTTCTCTACCTCCGTGATCAACCCTGGGTTTAGACAACTCGGGAAAAGCCCTCACCTTTCAGAGGTGACATCAGTTTAGGACAGGACCAGATGGAAGGAGCGTAGGGGTTAGTAGGTGGGAGAGAATGAGGTTAGCCTTTGCCTCTTAGCTCTTAGTGTGCCACCACCTGGCATAAATGAGGTTGACACTGGAAAAGACATCAACACAGATATGCTATTAATGATGTGTAATTGAGAACTGCTAATTTCTAGAATTTAAGGATTTGAAAGTAGGCATCAGGAACCAGCAGTTTGGGGATCCTTCAGAATAACTGTTAAGTGCATAGTCAATACGGCTCTGCTTAGGTGAGCAAATGAGTACAAACGTTACATTTAAATAAATAAATACATTCTTCTACTTGTCGCAGAGAAGCGCTGTCCTGACCTGACACGTGGCTTACGTTCATTACGTTCCTTCTAGAAACTACAGAATTAGGCCAGATTCAAAAGTAAACTTAAAGAAGTGTGGTTTAATAACCATTGTTATGGGCACATTATCTTTCTCCTTTTTTAAAAAAAGTTTAATTTGCAGGTTGTGTTTTCAAAATAAACATACACACAATACAAGAATGGTAAGTTTTAGAACACACAAATTTAGAATAACATTTAAACAGAATTGCTTGACATACATATCAATTCAGTATACTTACAAACCATGGGTCTCTCTAGATTTTTATATTCTTACATATGCTAACTTTATGAATAAAACTGTCTTTTTTAAAAATCACTCTTTAAGTGGCAGCTTTTCCAAGTAGATCATTCTTGTTAAGATGGATACTATGAACATAGTTTCATACAATATACTTGCCCAACTTTCTGAAAGGACAGTCTTTTTGTGTTAAAAAAAAGAGTAATGAACTCTTGTTAATTGATAATATTGAAGTATTTTATAAAATATTAATGCACTTGTGAGAAAACGCCTTCTCTCTCTACAAGTACTCCTTTTTTATAGCTAAGGTTTTTCTCCCAGCTATGTTGAGACTTTTATACGATACATATAGATATTTCCTGAGCCTGTGCTCATCCTTTAGTCACTTGTAAACAGGCATCATTTTTTGAAGGACTGTCCTGGTTGGTAAGAAGTTATATCTCATCTTCAAATCGACTCTGCTCTGAATTGGTAGGGCTGGGACTCTGCAAAGGAATCGTTCCCTCTGCCAGCTGATCCCTGTTCAGGTCTCCTAACAGAGGGCAGTAGAGGAAGATACGAAGACAGATGAGGACCTGAAACACTTTTATGTTTGCCTCCTGTTCCTGTCAGCATCCTCTAAGAAACAGAACTTGGATTCACCGGCAGCCTCCAGCCTCCTTCAGCTCTCGGAGACCAAGCCTCCAAGCTCCCCCGCAGAAGCATCTGCACCAGCTTGGCGTGTCCTCCTCAGAGCTCTGAGCCCTGCTATGGAAGGACCCCTTCTGGACTCTAGATTCTGAAAACTTCCATTCATTTCCGTTGTTTCCTCAGTCCGAGAGCAAGCCAGGCTCTGTATGGCTTAATATCGGCCATCTCCTTATTCCCTCTTCATTTTTCCAGTCTTCCAAACCTGTGTAACAGATTCCCAGGATCACAGTCTCTCTGTTGATATATCTACCATGTCTTCTGTTTTCCTGACCCGAGGATTATGATTGATTTTAACTGGAATGTTTTTCCTTGCTAAGGGCGTTTTAAAATTCTTCCCTGAGATTCTTTTACTGAACTTATGACAACTTTGCCTAATTAAATTTCACACAAGAATGAAGTGTTTGGCTAAATTATTTCTGGAATATTAGTTCTATAGCATGAGACATTCAATTCTATATGAGAACAGATATACATGTTTATGATGAGCAAGTGTTCCCTTTCATGGGGTGGGTATTCCTCAGTTCTCCTGGGGATTTAAAAGGGAGAATAACAGCTATATTAAAATGACAGTGAAATGAAAAAGCATCATGGGTTCTCTTTCTAATTTATATTCCTGACCTAAACAGCTCCATCCAGTCAACTCTTCTTAATTTATTTATGTGGACCAAAATCAATTCCTATGGACTTTACATTTTTTCTTTATTCTCTGGGAGTAAAGCCCTTTTTAAAATGGTTGGCCAGTGCCTTCAGGAGAGCCTGGAGACCCTACCCTGGTCTATTAGACGTTTCAGAACATTTTCTAGGAGGGTTAATAACTTAAATTCTAACTAATCAGCCGCAGAACTTAGAAAGTTAAAATTTTCTAACTTCAGTTTTTCACAGGGAATGACTTCAAGTCTAATCACCTAGTGATAAGAATTTTAATCTTTGTAAAGTCAACCACCATCAAACTTTTATCTCAAGGAAACAGAGAGACAAATACATGTGGCTGACAGGTGCATTGAGTAATTTGACTCCGTCTGGGGTCTGTTAAATTTTGAGTCCCTGCAGTTTGTGACTATCCAGAAGGAAAGATCCATTTTTCTGGCTTAATTGGATGAAACTAGAGCTTGTTATGATAAACTCCTTTCATACAAAAAAATATTCTCAATACTACTCAAATTTGGATTTTTCCCAGAACACCCACCTGTACATATTCTGGTTTTCTTAGTGAGTCTAGCCAACTTAGCCATTTCTGAAGGTACAAAGAGAAAGAGCTTTGTCTCAAAAGAGCAATGACCAGCGAAAGTGTAGCTCTGTGTTAAAGTATTAAAAATAAGAAACCATGGTTGAGTGTTCAACTTGTGTGAAACACTGTTCTAAATATTTTACAGGTATTTATCCAGTCAATCCTCATAACAACCTTATAAAGTAGTTATTGTTAGCTTTATTTTATAGATGTGAAAATGGAATCCAAGAAGTTACATAAAATACCCAATCTCATGTAACTAATAAATTGTAAGGCCTGGATTTAAACTTTGGAGGTCTAGATACAGAAACTATAGGCTTAACCACGCATCACTTTGCTTCTCATTGATTACCCACTTCTTAATTTTAAGAAATGGGAAATAAAATGTTAGCCACTAACTTAAAACCACTCTTCCTAACCTAGTGAGCACAGACAGAGGAGAGACAAGGAATAAAAGACAGAAATAACAGCCAATTCTCCTTGAAAACATGCTTTAGGAATTCCTGATGAGAATCACTGCAGAAAAATAATGGGGAATAATCTTCATCTGTGGAATGATTGTAGCATGACGCATTGCACTGTCTAGGTTGCTTGTGATAAATGTATTTACAGTTTATGGATTTATGGTACAAAACCTGCTAAACACTGTCAGAGTCAGCACGTGACTATCTAAGTAATAAATGGCAATGTTTCCTAACTGAAATCTCTCTCTCAGTAAGCGATGCCCTACATGGCCCCCTTAGAGAGGTCCTATGCTTAAACTGTGTTGGGTGGTCCCACAGCAGCTATAAAGGGCCGAGAGTCTTGTGTTTGCATCACAGGACTTCCACACGCTTTACCCTCTACTCATAATTACCTGTATCCTTTGAAGTATTAGTGAATTTTGATCCTGTGTAACACGTGATTCTTGTATGTCTGATTTGAGAGTCTGACCCTTTTTGCTGTATCAAGGAGTTTCCTGCAGTTCCTTCTTGGAACTTTTTGGAGTTCCAAGAAGCTCAGTGCCTAAGCTGTATGCTCCTTTGGCTCGTCTTGGCAGTTATCAGGGGCATTGTTAATTTATTCAACAAACATAACATAAACAATAGCAACTCATTTAATAAATATGGATTGCAAGCAACTAGGTGCATGAAACTGTTTTAGTCACAAAACAGATAAAAATATTCACTCTTTTGTGTCATGCAATCTAGTTAAAGGAAACATACAGTAAAGGACAAACAATAATGATAAAAAACCATTTGTCATGTTATGAATGTGCCTTGCCCAAAGAATTAGGCATACTGGGGGGACAGAGAGTATTGAGATACAGAATTGGTATTTGATGAGGAAAAGACATGAGCATCTCTGGTAGTGTAATGTTTGACCAAAGTCTTAAAGAAGCAAAATAGTGAGCTGTGAATATCTGAGGGAGGATGTTTCCTGGAGTTCAGAAGAAGTTTGCCTGGTATGTTTGAGAGGACGGTGCGGGAGGAATGGATTGAGAGAGTGACAGCAGTAAGAGATAAAGGGAGAAGCAGGTGGGCATGAGATCAGATAGGGATGATCAAGCAAACCTTAAGAAATTGAAGTTTATTCGGACAGAAATGGGAAGGGGCTGAAGGGTTTTAAGAGAGCCGAATATGGCTAAGCTCTACCTGGTCTCCTCTGTTGCCGTGCTGAGAATAGTTTATACAAGCGTCAGTGTTAAGGTCAGTGAGAGGCAAAGGCATTATTGCATCGACAGTGCAGGTGAGAGAGGACAGAGTGTGGTGACCTGTCAGGGAGAGTCAGGAGAATCAAAGCCACTTGAAGTATCCAAGCCATGAAAGACATCGCTAGGAATTAAGGTCTTAAATAAGCTGTGGAAAAACCTGAAGGAGCAGAGTTCAGAGAAGTTTCACCAAAGGTCTCAGCCTGAAGCACCAAAGGAGCTCTGATGTCTAGAAGATTCTGCAACTCTCAAGACTCTCTGGATAACCCTACAAAACCATTGGCGTCTACGGTAGCAGACTGAGGAGGGGAGTTCTGAAAACATGCCTGCACATGTAGAATATCATTACACACCCACGCCTCCGGCTGTATGTCTTTGGAGGAGTCTCTCCCATTTGGCAAATCTCACATGAGTGCCCATCGCTGACAAATCCTATCATTAACTTACACTTCTAATATTCCTTAAATAGGAATTATTACCTGTTTATAGTCTTGCTTTCAGTGTAAACTTCTTTTCCTATGCCATTCATTATTCAGTGGATTGGTAGAGAGGGAAGATAAATATTTGGTCTTACTCTCTCTCTGGAAGTAGAAGTCTACCTTAACATATATAATTAAATAATTAATTAAATTGCTTATTTTAATATTTTTTCTTCCTACTGGTGTACCAGCTTTTTGAGGGAAAGAAGAAACTTTTTTCACTTTTTGTAACCCCAGAAGATAGCATCATTCCTGGAATATGCTGGATGCATAATTAACACTTTTTGGTGGAATGAAAAACTTTTCCATAATAAGAGGAATAACCGTAGGGCAAGCTAATGCTAGTAGGCTAAGAGAATCAAGATGAACAAGTAGAGAGTGTATATTAGGGTGATCTACACTGAGAAAAACTTAATTTAAAAATTTTTGAAAAAAGCAACCTACACTGAGAGGAAGTATCCATATGCAATTACGATTCAAATTTGAGTGAGTTTGTGAAGGAAGTATTGGACCAAAAGGGTGTAGTGTGAAGAAAAGAAAAATATATAAGAAGCAGGAATTTTAAAAGTGCATGCAGGGCACAGTCAGGCTTAAAGGAGCTGCAAAACATTTTGAGTATACCATTTCATTTTTTCTATTAGTTTTTTTTTTTTTTAATCAGGGAAATCTTTCAACTATTCATGATGGACTTGGAAAAAAAAAAGATTAGAGATTTACATTCTTCTCAAAGTTTACCAAGAATGATTGAATTCATATGCTTGTATTTTTTTTCAGATACCATTACATTTCTTGGTGCAATTCTTTGCAAATAGACGGCTCAATCTTGTCAAGCTCTGAAAGGATGTATCTAAAGATTATCTAAGAAGTTATTTTAGAAATCATGCTTATTAAAAAACAACAATGCAATGACAACAAAACCCTTTTAGAACCAGACTGGATTCATTGCTTTCCATAGAGTATTCTCAATTTACCTGATGGCCATGCTCAGATTAGATTATGGCAGGAGCTGGAGCTTGGTCACAGCAAAGGCAAAACCACATGTGCGTCTGTTAGGAGGATCTGATTTCTCAACAATAGACACCTAGTTTGCTCATGTCAGAGTGAGCATTCTTCCTGAAAATGACAAGTTACTATGAAATAAGATAAGGTTAACTATAAAGTGATTCTTGGACACACATTGTTTTCTTTAATGGTATCCTGACTGTAATTCTGAAGGAAGATATTGTTATATTCTCCATTTTACAGGTAAGCAAACCGAGTCTTAAAGAAGTCAACTGATTTATCCAGTTCACAGAGCCAAGAAATACAGGGACTCCCAGACGTTTCTCACTGACAAACTCATTTCTACCAAAATGATGACTTCATGTATCGGGCCCGGAGATGTGCTACTGTTTGATATACATTATCTAATTCAATTCTCAGAACCTCACTCTAAGGTGGATATAAGTAACCCCCATGCTTTTCCTTGGGGAATTGATGCTCATTGACACTATATGACTAATGTCAAGGAAAGGATTTAAAACCATTGGGAGGGTTAAAAAGAATAACAAAACAAAACAAAATAATATGCATGCATCTTCGTCTCTATGAAAACTAACTGTCCCATCAACAGTGAGTTAGTTATTTGGTTTCTCTTTATAGGAATTAAGTTGGATTGTCTGTTTTTCATGAAGCAACACTCTCTACTAGGACTGGAAGCTAGGTTTCACAGTACTCCTTCCCTCTTTGGCTCAGGGTTAGAGTTTGTCAATGAGAGGAACTCACATAGGATTTGGAAGGAGGAATGGAGTGGGCGTCATTCGTCTCAGGAGGTCCCGGTGGGCAGATGCAGCGGCTTCTGGGCCATGTCTACAAGCTCCCACTTCTCCGCGGTGGTGACCAGAGCTCTGCCTTCTCTCTGACCCCTGTGCTTCAGTCCTAAGTCCTTACAGAACATGTCCTCAATCCTTCAGCTGCTGCCTTCCTGATCTGTACTCCTCACCTCCTCTCACATCTGTGGAATCCCCAATTCCTATAGTAAATGCCTTATTCTCATAATGCTATAGAAATTCTACTTTCCTGACTCAACCCAGACTAAATACAAGTGGAAGATTTGTCCTGTGTACTGGTATTGCCAGTAGAAGGGCAGTGATTCTTTTCTGAAAGAAAATGAATGTTCATTGGGTGGAATACACTTGAAATTATATATATTCCAATAAGTTTGCTTAATGCAACCCAGTTAACTGTAGGGAAACAAAAATAGAAAGCATCAGAGAAATATTCAACATGTTCGAGGAAGCCTGTGCATCTAAAATGAACAAGTTTCCCTAATTGCTTTTTCTGATCAAGTAGTGCCTTTGGCTTTGACATGAGGGGAACTGTGCACAAACATGCAAAAGGATTTTGATGTCATAAAAACTGAAATAGTAACAATATTCTTATCAATATCTAGGAATGAGACTAAGGATTTCAATATGCTGACAGTAACGTTGGTATATTACATACGACTATACTTTTAAAGTTTGTACTCTAGAGAGTATATTTCACTTTTTATTATTAACACAGCTACCATTTATTGAGAACATACAACATTTGAGCCCACTGAGTTTATGAGAAATTACATATAATTTTTGTGATAGGTAATGCAGTACAAGAACATGAAAAGAACACTGTCAGGTTAGCACATATTTAAAAAGCCTGGATTTTTAAAATCATAGGTTGTAAAGCTAAGGTCTTACTATGTACCAAGTAGAAGCATATTGAACTATATATGATGGAAAAAAACACACCTTCTTGTGTGCAGAGTATACAAACCTAAACATATAAAATGATAGCACTGTCACTGATGCTGTCATAAAGATTAATGCAGAGGAAGTTTTTTGAAATCAAAACCTGCTATTAAATGCTCAATGCAGTTACCATTATGAGATTCAGGCCCATCTATCAGTATCCACTAAATAAAGATTAACAGCCTTCTCTCTATTGCCGGTGTTACTTATTCCCATTCTATCTGTGTCTCTGAGGAATAAAAGAATCTTTATCCATAATACTGCTGCAAAGTTATTATTGAATGGAGTTACTATCAATGTATACAGAAATATATAATTTGACTCTTAATAATCTAATCAAATAGTTATATACCATGCTGCCTCTTTGTGACTAAAACAGATTATAGACAATGTTTTGTTACATGTAAGTGAATACTGATTCGTGAATTCAAAATACAACATATTGAGTACAGTATTTCCAAAGATGGCATGAAAAAGAACTAGGTCTATAATACGGTAAATGTGTAGTGAACGTTTCCCACACGGTGTCATGGAGAACGTATCAGCGGCACGCTTGCAATTAAGAATATCACTTAAAATGACGCCAAAAACACCTAGTTTCTGCCTCTTTTACTTGAAATGCTGAATCCTTTGCAATCATCACAATGACTGTGATGAATTGCACGAATGCCCAAGAGGAAACCTACCTGGTGGTGTTTGCCTTCACATATGTTCAACAAGGTCATGCCAAGTGTTAATGTATAAAGCTAAAGAATAAAACAATTATCTCAGAAAAAAAAAGGAAATTGTTATTGTGTTCTTGGGAGAATTATATCTCGGTTACTTAACGCTATAACTTCTATAAGATCCACTTTTCCTGTTTACCCCTGTTGTTTAACCTTGATTTTGGCTAAAACACTGTTACTGGTCTTCAGTGCTCAGTTCCTTGTGTTTCTATCGGGTGGTGTTCACGCCCACATCTCTTGACTCACCTCCCTACTGAGATAAACATTGCTCCAATATGCCAACAATTAGTATAGAAAACAGTCATCCCTATAGACTGAAAACAACATAGAAGGCAGGCACTATTTATGGTACGTTTTGATTACCTCTCTGTATACATACAGTCTCTAGCATAGCTCCAGGGACATAGCGGGCTAACAACGTATATTTGGTGAATGAATATATATTCATTATATTATTCATCAAATGATATAGATACATATTTTAAATAAGAAGTTATGCTTAGTTTTTGTTTGTTTGTTTTTTGCGGTACGCGGGCCTCTCACTGTTGTGGCCTCTCCCGTTGCGGAGCACAGGCTCCGGACGCGCAGGCTCAGCGGCCATGGCTCACCGGCCCAGCCGCTCTGCGGCACGTGGGATCCTCCTGGACCGGGGCACGAACCCGTGTCCCCTGAATCGGCAGGCGGACTCTCAACCACTGCACCACCAGGGAAGCCCTATGCTTAGTTTTAATTTCTTCTCTCTTTTCATATCAAGGGGCCAATGAGCATTTAAAATATTCTAGACTGACATCAAGATGGTTAACTTTATCCATGTGATTTCCAGCACCAGGGCATTTTTCTTCTGCAATCAATAGCTTAGCAGCAGTAAGTTATGACCCATGAACTCAATGGCTCATGCAAACAAACTCTTATTTTTCGCTCTCCTTTCATGTCAGAGGCGGGGGGTCGGCTCCTACACTTTTGTTCCGCATCGCTCTCATTCTGGAAGCTAGCCTGGAGGAGGAACCCTTTTTGAAGATACACTATTCTCATGGGAGAGGAAAAAACAAGCGAGCTGGAGGCTATTTCTGACGCTTCTGCTTGGTCTTGGCTCAGGCCACGTGCACTTGCATTCCATCAGCCGAGCCTGTCCCATGGCCAGACCCAGAATCAGTGGGGAGGGATGTAAAATCATGTCACAAAGAAAGAGGGAGCAAACAGCTGGAGATAGTGACATAATCCTCCTCTCCACTCTATAAAATTGATCCTGTAAAGGAGGAAGGTTTCAGAAAGTTATCCCCATTTTAAGAATGACATTCAAGGACCGGAATGTGTTATTCAAAATGTTTAATTAAAATCATAGGGGCTTCCCTGGTGGCGCAGTGGTTGGGAGTCCGCCTGCTGATGCAGGGGACACGGGTTCGTGCCCTGGTCCGGGAAGATCCCACATGCCGCGGAGCGGCTGGGCCTGTGAGCCATGGCCGCTGAGCCTGCGCTTCCGGAACCTGTGCTCCGCAACGGGAGAGGCCACAGCAGTGAGAGGCCCGCATACGGCAAAAAAAAAAAAAAAAAAA
>NW_020837963.1:24205301-24314036 GCF_003676395.1 Aethalodelphis obliquidens | reverse complement strand
CCACAGCAGTGAGAGGCCCGCATACGGCAAAAAAAAAAAAAAAAAAATCATAGAAATCGGAAAGGTTTTTGTCATCCAACACATTGAATTCGAGCTTTACGATCAAAATATCTGTGAACATTATAGGTCTCCTGGTTACTTGCCCTCTCTGAATCTTAGTGTCAGTATATGTAAAAAAAAAAAAAGAAAAATGAACAAAAATACCCACCTTATAGAGTTTTTGTGCAAATTATATAATAACATGTTTAAAAGTACCAGTGACAGCTCCAGACTTAGAGTAGCACATACTACCCTCCGCTGTCTCTCTCCCTCTTTCCAGCCCCTTCTCCTTTCTCTAAAATATCTTTTTTGCTCCCTCCTCCTTCCTGCTTTCTCTAAATTATCTTTAGCCTGGGAGAAACACTTAGTTTTAATTTCATTGCTTTGTTCAGTAACTTTTGGCTTCCCAAAGTCTGTCTTCCCTTAACATTTTTTAATCCCTCAGCTACTTGTCACCAACTACCTTTGACATTGAAAGGTGGGGATTGGTTCTCCACCTCGTGGTCCTGAGGCTTCAGCTGATTTTCATATCTTCCTGCAGGCAATATATTCTCTCAAGCTACACTATTAGATGAAAACCAAGCAGTGGTTTTGCTTTTTCCCTCTAACTCTAGAGATCTGCTAGGTCACTGTCATTCCTTCCGTCTTTTCCTGGATCCTCCTTCATAAGGAAGGTATTCAGAAACATATGAGAATACAGTCACTGGTAGCAAGAAACTCAACTTTTCAATTTCATTCCTGAAGAAAAATCTCTTCTCTCCTGCCCACATTCTTCCAAAGCATTGCAGAATAAAGTGACTGTTTGTACTGTCTTCCAACCTGAAATAATTTGACATATTGCTTCTGAAATGAATCTAAACTTAAAGTCTAAAACATTAACAAATAGAAGTAATGCTGTACCCATAGATTTCACAGCTTCGTGACAGTTTGACACTTTGCTGTACTGCTTCTCAGACTCCTGGTAAAAATTAAGTGTTTATTGGTTTGACTTTTGATTAGCAACAAAAAAATAAATATGGTAAATATCTGAAGTATTATAATGTATGTGTAATTATATATGTACATGTTATACATATATAATAAAGCTTTGCAGTAAAGTCATTTGATTGTGTTTATGTAAAAATTTTCTCAGTTTTATATTTAAAAAAATATTTACATGTCTACTTAATCTTTCAGTCATGGCTTCATACATTAAATTAATATTTATAAAGTGCAGACTCTGTGCCAGACACCTATCTTGTGACCTAGAAATTTAAATATGGACATTCATGTTCTCATGAGGAAGACAAGTAAATAGATAATTACAGCACCATAGATTCAAGCTATGTAGAGATATAAAGTGTATTTATACTTGTACATTATAATTGAGTATCGCGAAAGCAGTTAATTCCGTAAGAAAATTTAAAAGATATTTCCTACATGCCTGTTATTGGTCTGTTTGTTTTATATACATCGCCTTCTTATGAACTCGCAGTGGCAACCCTGTTCTCCAGCAGAGGCAGGGATCAAATGCAGTTTTCCTGGCCATGAGGCCTGTGCCACTTAAATGACTCTTAAACTGGCAGCCAAAGGAAAATTAGTTTTCCAGGTAAGCAGGTTTGTCCAGGGTTTTCCAAGAAGGAGGGCCTGCTGCTGGTGGTTGAAAAAGAGAACAGAGTTCCAGATACTGCGCCTGAGAGGTGAGACCAGCCCGTGAGCAGAAGCCAGGTTGTCTAATTTCCACGGTGGTGGACTTGCTCAGCTTACCTTCTTGTAAATGAATAGAACCACTCACCATTCACTCTTTTTTTTTTTTTTTGGCCATGCTGCATGGCATGTGGGATCCTCGTTCCCTGGCCAGGGATCGATCCCACGCCCCCTGCCTTGGAATCGCGGAGTCTTATCCACTGGACCGCCAGGGAAGTTCACCATTCACTCTTGCAATTCAACCTTTGCTGAACACCATGCCAGATCTCGAGAGAGACAGTGAGGAACAGAAAGACTATGGTTCTCTGACTCTGAGAGGCTTATAGTCACTTGCTGAGGAGAAGAAAGTCATCGAGTATTCACACGAGCCACCGCAAGGGCGTGGGAAGGACAGGATCAGATCAGTAAGAGCAGAAAGCAGAGGTCTGATTAATCTGAACCTATCGAATATCAGCGATGCTCTTGGCCTGTGAATCAGGAAATTACCTAAATGTCTGTCACTTTCGCTAGGCAGAGTTTTCTGGATCCACTTTAAAATTGCCCATTGCTCTTAACGCTAACCACCACCCTCCCATCTCTTGTTCTGCAAGCTTCAAGGGTTTCCTAATGTTTCTTTGAGCTTCCATCAGTTCAGACTACAGTTGATCAACTTTCAACAAAATAAGTTCCTCTTTAAGTATCTTTGAAGTTTGGTCTTTCCTGTCTCAGTCACCACATATATTATTTCCCATCTATCACCATTACTGACATTAAGACATCAAGTTTTCCAATCGGACATGCTAGATTAATTCACCTTCCTTTTGATGAAGAACTTTCTGGCCTAAGTATCTTCTGGTGCCAAATTGGCATTTTGGAGAACCCGTCTGCATTACAATAGCTTCTATTTTAACCTGAGGGCTTCCATGTCCTCTTACCTTCTTCTCCTTCCAGATTGACTCTTGGCAACCATGAAGAGATTCAGTGTCTTTCCTGCATTCCAGGAATCACCTGACTTTCTCAGTCTGGTGCAGTTGCCTCTCTATTCTTCTCACATAGGCTTGAATTAATCTACAATAGCCTGTCCTCGCAATGATGGATTTTCTTGACTATTTCTCGCCATTGTATTTGAATATTTGAGACAAGGGATGGTCCTATTTATATTTTATCACTAGAACCCAGCAAAACTTCTGATGTAGAGTATATCCTACAAGTGTTTATAGAATTCACGAGTGAATGAAGATATATTACGGGGGAGAAAACTCTCTTCACTCCAGTCTTAAAAGAAATTTTACTAAATATTCTAGTCATGATTTCCTATATTTTTCTTCAAAAATTACTCTTCATTTATTAATAATTAGTGTGCATTTTGTATGAGTAGACTTTTAAAAAGTCAATTAACCCACCTGAACTGCATTACTGTGAGGGAGGAAGCGGTGGGGACTGTTGGTTTTTCTGTCATCAGCGTTCCCCAAGGTTCAGGTGGATGCCCTGAGGGTTTTATCCCTTTTGGAATTTGGGGACTGAAGCAGACACTTCAGGAGGAGTAGCAGAGTGAATTTAAATGAAAAATGCTTCCCTAAATAACTAAATTGTTAAGCAATATTAATTATCGTAATTATAAGTTACATAATTATAAATTTAATTATAAACTTCCTTATATAAGGATGATTAGCGTCTTGGAGGTAATAATATGTGGCTTTAGAGAATTCAGATTTAAGGGGACAAAATAGGGCAGAGTGTAAAATTTTAATATAGAAGTTAGCACATTTAAGTCACATTTTCATATTAATTTCTATTTTCTTCAACTCAAATTATTAACATTGATTTTTTTTTAGCAACTTGTTCATGGAACAAATGGAACAGTAATAGATATAAAGGGTATTTCTTTTCAGAAAAAAGAAAGACAGTGATCAGTCTGTTAATTTATATTACTAAGTATAGTGCACTTATATTGTTCATTGCTTATCACCTGCTTCTTATACTTTTCATTTCGATCCCCCCCACCAAGAAAGACTCCTGTGCTCTAGGAACCACCATCAGGGTTTCCACATCTACTATTACACATATTTTGTATATAGAAATTTTGCAAATAATGCATTTTTGTATATAGTGCATTTTCATCCCTTATGAGGAATATTTAACTATTCATATGCATTTATAAATAATTGTCACGAACTAATTGGTAAAACTGAAAAGATAAAACTGCTGATGAGTGACTCTAATTAATTAGCATCAAGATCGTCCTCAGTATCCAGCCTACACGTAAACTAACATTTTCACATGACTCTCGCCTTTTAGCCTTTGCCAAAATCTTGTTGCCGACCCTCCCCAGTTTGTTCCCAACAAGGGTCCTCCTGCCTGGTGCTGCTCCAGCCAATAGAAGGAGAGCGAGTTTGCTTCAAAAGCAGAGGAAAGCTTTACGCTCTGATCAGAGCGTGGAGAGGGGTGAGCTCGAGCTCTAGAGCACACGCCCTCCCCACAGGCGGTGGGCGGGGCTGCTTTGCAGGGATCCCGTCATTGGGGAGGGGGCGGAGTTCGGGGGGGAGGGCGCAGCGTCCGTGCACAGGTGTACGGGTGGCCAGCTGGGGTGTCAGCAGCTATTTCACGCCTGGAGCTCTGGGTAGAAGGGCCCTGCGTGAGGCCGTGAAGCTAGACTCGGCACAAAGGAATAGAAAAAGTTGAGACTTTGTTTACCCAGGTTCTGTTTTCATTTGCTGGGAATTGTTATCAGGCTTTGCTGAGACCGTCTCTCTACCTTCTCAGTCTTCTTTGCGAATGACAATGATAGAAAGTGATGGGCAAGCGATACTTTGCCTTCTTAAGAAAAGGAAACTATATCAACTGATCTACACAGCATACACGTGAGGTTTTTAAAAGATACACTGAAGAATAGATAGTCGAGGTCTGGCCTTGGGGAGGGGGGGAGAGGAGAGGGGAGAGGGTGCGAGCCGAGAGGCCTCAGCGTCATCCAGGGTGAACCGCTGGCTCCACAGACGATAAACTGAGGACCAGAGAGGTCGAGTGACTTCCCCGAGGTCTCCCGAGAGTTCAGAGAATACAGTCCCGCTGTCCTCACTGCCCGTGGGTGCTGCCAGCGTGATGCCCACACCTTCTAAGAGTTAAACTATGTCAGGAAGAAACAAGATAGATCCCGAGGCGTCTGCAAAGCCGACTCCATTTTCCAAGACCATCTTTTATTCGACGCTAACAAAATCTCAAAAGGGAAAACATTGTCTCTTTTTTTAAACAGGACGAGACAAGGTGTAGTAAGTGTCAGGAGTCAGGAAGGGCTTCACAGAGGAGATGGTTTTTTTGTTTGTTTTTTTTTTCAAGAAGATGTTGGGGGTAGGGGTTTATTAATTTTTATTTATTTATTTTGGCTGTGTTGGGTCTTCGTTTCTGTGTGAGGGCTTTCTCTAGTTGTGGCAAGCGGGGGCCACTCTTCATTGCGGTGCGCGGGCCTCTCACTATCGCGGCCTCTCTTGTTGCGGAGCACAGGCTCCAGACGCGCAGGCTCAGTAGTTGTGGCTCACGGGCCCAGTTGCTCCGCGGCATGTGGGATCGTCCCAGACCAGGGGTCGAACCCGTGTCCCCTGTATTAGCAGGCAGATTCTCAACCGCTGCGCCACCAGGGAAGCCCCAACATTGTCTCTTTAAACAAGGAAAAACATGTACTAGGTCTCTGTAGTCATGTTAGGGAATTCAGTGATTTCTTGAGACACGGAGGAATTGGGGAACCTGGGGAGGCCCGCAGGAAATGGATCCTGCAGCCAGGCTGGCCTCCTAATTATCAGGTCGGATGACACAGAGCCTTAGGTGTTGCTATTGTCACCACAGATAAAATGCATCCTTTTGGCTTGTGGAGATTTTGGAGTCCGTTCATGAAACCAGATGGGTTCTAATTAATGCAGGAGCTGTACACAGCCCACTTCTTTTTATTCCTAACTGGCTGCCTGAGATCCATTTGGGATTTACCTAAACGAGTGAGTCTATTCCAGGAAACTACCATGTGCATTAATTAACTCTATGATAGAAATAGGGGGAGCGTTTAGAGGGTTGTTAAAACGGGGACGAGAATGTCACATTCTCAGTTCTCTGAACCTTTTGGCTCTGTAAGAACTGTTCTTCAAGAGAGGGCTGATATCCCAATACCATCTAGAGCTCCTCAGCCTCTGGAGTGTTACCCCTTTCTTGCCCTGTTCCTTAGTGTTTGGAGCAGTGATGTGCCCATTTAAGTGGTCGCCTCCCCAGCCAGGCATGGCCATGTGAACCAGTTCTAGTCAGTGACATGTAAGTAAAAGTCTTCGGAGTGGGGATTCTGCAAATGGATTGTTTTTTTGACCCAAAAGAATAGAACTCAGGTGACCCATACATTTTACCTTATCCTCTTCCCACTTGGATTGTAGACATGGTGCATGAATTGAAGGAGTTATCTTGATTTCATAAGGACAAAAATCCCTATGAAGAGAGTGGCAGGGGAGAAAAATGGACAGAGTCCAAGACAGGATGGCCTCCTGCGTCCATGCCCCTCACCGGGCTGGCACTGCGTCTAAAGACCAAATTCCCCTTTTGGCAAATTAACTCCTCATTTTCACCCCGAACCCCATGGGCGTCTAAGCTCTCCCTGGAATATTCTTGTGAATTAAGTAAAAAGAAGTCTTATATTTTATTGGTCACTTTTTCTCGCCTGTGATAATGAGTTTGCCCATTGTTGTGAAAACGCAGGTGAAGAAATCAGCTTCTCACTCTTCTATCAGCACATCCAGGATCAACTCACACAAAGCATTTGTGAGTAAGAAAGAATGTACTGAACAAAGACGTGTCAATTAAGGATCACAGGAAGTGTTTCATACTGTTGAACTCCAATATGCATTCAAAATCACATAGCAGAGATTTTAGTTTTTGTCTTTTTGGATCCCACACAATAAAGATTTTCTTGAGAATTTTTCCGAATAATGACCAGGGTCCTATCCTACTCTGGATCTTTTCTGCATCCCTCAACTTTCACTTTTGTGTCTCTTTGAAAAGCAATTCCTACTCTTTATCTCATGATCAGTAGTTTGACTTTCTTTTTTGAAGCCATCCTACCAACACAAAACCTGGCTTTCTACCTCAACTGTGTCTTAAAGTATTATGTGTTCCTTTGTTTATATTTTTTAGAAAACTTTTTATTGTTTTGCTATGAAGAATGTTGGTATCAAAACATAAGGATTGTTACTGAAACATAAGGATTGTTTCACTTTTTTATAAGTAAAGGAACAATTTATGTACACATATTAGTATGGATTTATGTCTAGTTTTACATTTCTAAAAATGTCCATTTTTGTGGGCCTTAGTAGTTAAATTTCTACTTCAAAGGGCAGATATAATCTTTATAGATGGCTCCTAAAATATCAATAGAATCTCAGAAGATTTTGAAAAGGCAGCAAGTGGGATATCGGACCACCCTCGTGGGCTCTTCGTTGTTATGTAACCATTTGACATCTCTGCCTCTCTCTGACTTTGTAATCTATTAAACAGAAATAACACTCCAGTCATTATATGGCTTCAATCATAGGCTGCCTGAGACAACAAGGAAATGCCGTAAAACGCTAGAGTTGATTTTCTTTTGAGAATGATGATAAATCTTAGTTTTTAGGTTTGTCGAGTCCGTCCTTTTTTCAAACCCAGACTAGATCTGACTTTTGATAATTGTGGTTTGCCTTAAATTCAACTCTCAGTATGTACTCTATTGAGAATTAATTCAGGAAATGAGCTTGTTTCCCTAGGCAGTGGTAATTACACCCTTTAGTAGCACGTTCCTATATGATGATTACTGCTAAACTATAAAACAAAAGGCAAGGAGGACTCCCAAACAGACTCCACAGTGTTTTCTTATGTGGGAAACTCCTTATCTAATACACTGCCACCAGCACCCCTGCTAGAGTGAGGCTTCAGGGTGACTCATTTGAAAATACTTTTTTTTTTTTTGGCAAGTGAAATCATTTGTAGGTAAAGTGAGAGAAAACAAGTGAAAAGAGGTGGTAAGGGATAGAGTTTGGAATGGAGCTGACAACAATTAACCCAAATTAGCACCAACCAGCCCACAGACACCCGAGCAGAATAAAACCAGGAAGGTTTCCTACTTAGATTTCAAAGCATATACAACCATGGGATGTGAGTACCAGTCCCTTGATCCCTCTGGAAAGCTGAGCTTTTATATTTTAGAATCAGTATCAAGATTATGTTTATAATCCAGAAGGGAGAAATGCATTTGCTTTATTCTGTTTAATTTTCAGAAATAATAAAGTCACATAAATAGAAAAAATAGGTGTTTCTCATGCCTTTTAATTTTTGCAAGAAAGAAAACTCCAATTTCATCCTGAAATTCTTATATATTCCTCTGATTAGGTAAGTTCATTTTTTTCCTTTACTACCCAATTATTTTGGCATGAAATACAGAATTACCTTTATTTGAAGGGTATATATGTCTTAGGAACCATTTTGAATTTAAAATTCCTTTATGTGTAACACGTCTCTCTGTGGTTAAATCAATGTCCTCTCACTGTGCAGAATATCTTTTTCTCATCCCAGTGAAAAATGGTGAAACGACACACAGAAAAAAATTGCTTAAAATATGAAAACCATTTATTTCATGACATTTCTTAAAAGCATACTTTATGGTCAAATGTTAGGTGGAAGCAAATAATTCAGAACTGTGCAGATATAATCGACCACTTTTGGAACCAGGAATTCCTCACAAAAGAAGTTGTACTAAAAATACTTTTATTGTATATAAAACTGACATTGTATGTTACCATAAAAATTAGGTTGAATGATTTTATTGATCTCGTTAAAGAATTAGATGTGAGATTTTCATAGGTCTTAGAATTTTAAATAGGGTTGAAATTGAGTCTGATACAATTTATTCCTTATATGTACAAAATAATATAATCATTTAAATATTTTTCCAATAGCTACTGTTTATTAACTGCCTACTATATGCCAGGAATTGTGCTCAACAAGTTATAGGTGTTATCCTCTCTAACACCCACAGCAACCCCATGAAATAAGTATTTCTATTTTGCCCATTTTAAACATAAGAGTTCTGAGACCTAGAAAGATGGAGAATCTTGCCAAAGATTACTCAGCTGGGATTAGACTCACATCTGTTTAACCCCGAAAAGCTCATATTCTTAACAGTATGGGTGCTCTCCTGCAATATCCTGCCAATGTTTTATTTCCTTATTTCTTTTGTAATACAAGACTTTTATCTTAGTGCTTCTGGCTAATACTCTTCTTTATGATATTTCAAATGGTTTCTGGAATTTATATGATAAGAGCATGACATTTTAAAATACTTCTCCTTGAGTCGGATAATGTAATCCTAACAGAGACACCTCGTTGACTTTGTGTTCAAAATGACATGCTTTGTAGAAATGCCACTGCAGAATTCTTGACATGGTGAGGCTGACCTTTCTGCCTTAAATCCATGCATATCTGGTTGACTAGAAGATCTCAGGAGAGGGGCTCAGTAGCACCTCTCCTCCACTGACTTAAAAGCTGTTAAGTGCCTTGGTGCATAAAAAGCCATGTGGGTTTCGCATCTCTTCCAAGGTATGATTTGGGGTTTTCCAGTCTAATAACATATGGTGAAGTTAGTGAGCCTAAAATTTAAACTAGGCTTGGAAATAACTTCCTCAGGAGTCCTCCACTTTATTACTGACTATTCCTTTATTATTCCAGTTCTCCATCTAGAAAATGGAAATTATAATGCTTAGATGTACTGCAGTGGGAGGTTGTGAATGATTAATTATATGGATTTAGCTTATTGAAGTCGTAGAAAATTACTAAGGATCCTTTTAACCTCTCTTCTGCTCTGCCAGAGAGATAGAGGACATGAGCTAATGAGTCTCTTCTCTTCCATTCTAAGCACATTTTACAGAGTTTGAACATCTGCACATAGGTGAACTTGCTAGTGGACATCAAGTGGAGTGAAACACATTACCAAAAGAAAATGGGCTGATTGGTTCAAAAGAGGCCATTCACTCTTGAATATCATTTACGTATATGTTGTCATCACTGTAGTAGTTCCTACTCAATCTTTCCCCAGCTTCCTAGCAATCCATCTCTGAATGGCCTTCTGGCTGTTGCTCAAAGAGTAAAGCACTTTTATTTTTCCTGGTCTCCTCTTCCCTGTTATATCCACATGGTTGGCTCACAGATTTCAGGTTTCCGCTCAGTTGTCATCCTAACAGAGACGACTTCCACCACCTCTCCATGTAAAGGAGCAGCGCTCTGTCCTCTTCTGCCCACACTGTCACCCTTTAGCCCTTTATCCTGCTTTATTTTTCCAGAGTGATCATGGTGTGTGGTTGTCTGTTAGCACATGGTGTTTGGTTGTCTGTTATCAATCATCCCACTCTATAAAGGGAAGCTTTGTGAGATCAGGGAGTTTGTACATCTTACTCGTTGCTGTATTCTCAGGACCCAAAGGGGCTTAGAACAATTTAGGCATTCACTGAACATATGCTGACTAAATGTAATACTTCTGCATTATACATCCTTCCTTCTTAAGTGTCTGTTTCCAATTATCATGGATGTGGTCTACATTCGATTTTTGGCATTAATAAGGTACAGAAAAATCTTGTCCTTCAGAAAGTCTTACAAAACAATTGTAACTCACAAAAATCAAATTTTAATTTGCTGTGTAAACCTCCGAAGAGAGGGTAAGAGAAATATGTGTCTCTGATCTAGTATGAGTTTTATCACATACATATACATCTGAACTTATTTTAAACTCCCTTTGGCATACATGGTCTCGTGTAGATTTGAGGTTCAGATAGACTGGATTTCAATCTGAATGAGCCATTTGCCAACTGAGTGTTGCTTGAACTATAGATTGGGGGATAATAATACCTATTTATATTTTTTCTCACGAGTTTATTAAATAAGATCCTTTTAAGACATCTAGCAAAATGACTGATGTATGTTGGGGATCCAATATGTGCTAGTTTTCCTTTTTTTATCAAAGCAAAACACATAAATTTTTCTTTATGTAGGAAACCAGGAGTATGTGTCTAATTTTTCTCCTTTCAGAGACTGGCTAAGTCACCTCTAGATGCTTCATGGGTACATCTGCTGTCGGTCAGGCTCTGAAAGGATGTTTCTTCTACTTACCTTCTCACTCTTGCATCTCCCTCTGTACCTCTTCACTTACAATTTCTTTATTTGCTCTTGAGTTTCCTGTCCTCCTACAATCTCATCTGTATTAGTGTTTCTAAGGATTCTGTTCCTGTCCCATCACTCTCTTTATCCCACAAGCTTTCCCCCAAGTGGTTTTATTCATTCTCTTCTTTTTATTATGACCTATAAGCTAATGGCCGTCTAGCCAGCCCTGTCCTCTAAGATTCAGGATCTTATACTCAATCAGTGCCCTGCTGGCTCCAATTCAGTGCTTCTAATAATATTGAAGAGGAGACTATCATTTCCCTCAAATGAAATTGTTCTTCTTGCTGTATTTTTTGATGACTGGATGGCAAGATGTCTGGTTTCTAGATAACATGGTAGCAACAACTGAGGGAAAGAATAGGGTGACAGAAAAGTCCTCACCCTCAAGTGTGGTATTGGTTACACAGATGTGTAACTTTCTGGAGAAGCCTGGCAGATGCTACTTTAATCAAGGAATCAAAGTTAACATCCACAAAGATGAGACAAATCAAATTTGATAGGATGCAATGAAAAGAACAGCCTATCACTTTTGTGATATTTGCTTCAAAGATGTGTAACCTGAACCACATTCTATAAAAACTTTAGGTAAGGGGCTTCCCTGGTGGCGCAGTGGTTGAGAGTCCGCCTGCCGATGCAGGGGACACGGGTTCGTGCCCCGGTCCAGGAGGATCCCATATGCCGCGGAGCGGCTGGGCCCGTGAGCCATGGCCGCTGAGCCTGCGCGTCCGGAGCCTGTGTTCCGCAACGGGAGAGGCCACAACAGTGAGAGGCCCGCCTACCGCAAAACAACAACAACAACAGCAATAATAATAGTGGCCCCTCAAGTTCAAATATAAGTATGGCCATCTAGCCACTGGCATATTCTTAACGTACTTTTCTAGTTTACTCATGTCTCAGCCTGCTTTTGTTTATATGAGTCCTTCTTACCTATTGCACAGAATATTTGGGAGATTCTGCTGAATAATATTTAAGAAAGCGGCACTGCTACATTTACTGGAACTCAGGCTATAAATGCAGTGTGTTACTATGACTACAGTCAAGTCAATTGATTTATTAATTGATTACTGGCCTCCAATGGGCATGAGGATACTGTGCCTTGACTCCATGAAATTCCAGCTGATAACCAATAATATAGGATGTCCGGTGCTCTCCAGTCCTTTATATTTTCACTAGAATGATATTATACACTTAAGACATTGGGATATATCTATCTATATCTATCTATTCTTTATAATCCATGACAGCTAGAGCCATAATTCTCATTATTCCAGATATATTTACTAATTCTTTTAAATTTAATATTTTGTTAAGTACAAATACTACTATAACATTTAAGAGAATTCTTGGGTTTACGTTAACGTAGTTGAGCTACCCACAAGGCAAAAGTAAGACCTTCTCTTTCAAAGATAAAAGCTGTACCAAAGTTTTGGAAAAGTGTAGTTTTGCCCTGAAATATCCATTCAATATGATCACTGTAGTTTCAAAGAAATTTAGTTATGTCATGACAGCTTCAAAAACTGAACCTCTCCTGACGAAAAGTTAAATCAACCCTCTGTACCTGGCTTTATGCAATGCCGTGCTCCTGAAATATTCAATATACATCAAACAGTATTTTAAAGGTATTCAGGGAAATAGTTTGTGCAAGAACCAAAGGATGAATTTTCATATGACTAACTGTTCTCTGAGTTATGTCTTCAGTGAGAGTTAGATTTTGTTAAGTCTTGAGTTTCCTATCACAGTTACTCAAAACACTTAACGATATTACTCTGGAGACTGGTTTCATTTTATTCAATGAAACCATATTGAAAACTATATTAGACTATTTTTTAAATGGTGAAAAATCACTGTGTTAAATGTATTTTAATTACAAAGTAGTTGCATAAACGTGATCCCTGGGTGTGATGTTGTCATGATGCTTCTATGCCCATGTTCAATGTTTCTTCTGCAATAAGGCCCAGCAAGGCTTCAGGGAACAGACATTTGGGTTGACACTTTAAAAAGTGGAGGTTTTCGCAGCTGAATGGAGAAGTGGATCTGATCAGTGAAAGAACGTGTAGGAAGTTGATTAGGTGGGAAGGGTGTTTCGGCCACCACACCTGTCATATGCCAGACGGGGGAGGGTCTTGGCAGCCCTGCTAAGGGATTTAGACTTTATTTGTGGACAAAGAGAGGATAAAGGAAGATTGTGCAAGAGAAGTAATGCGGACAGGACATCAGAGCAGCAGGGCTATGGACCTATGAGGGTGTTTCTGCAAACTATTTGTTGTATTGTCCAGAACTGGAAAAGTCTGGGCGTGTGGGAACCAAGCGGAAAGTGCTATGAGAATAACACCCGCTCTGAGTTTTCATGCTTAGTTATTTAGAATACGTTTCCACATAATATAAAGTTAAATCCTTATAGTATCTTACCACTGAGAAAACAAAGGACCAGAGAAGTTTAAAACACAAGAGGCAGCAGAGTTAGTAAGTGGCTGCTCTGGTGTTAGAATACCGGCCTGTGAATCAGAGCCCATAATTCTACTCAGTAGTTCGTTTCTCCTGCTAGATAATTGTTGCTACAGTGGGTGACAGAGCTCTAAACCCTACAGGGCACTTGCACTTGATTTGATGGCAGAATGTGGAAGCAAAGTTGGAGAGAGCTTATAGCTAAAGACAGTTCTGAATGACCCCATTTACAAGAACTTAACTGGTAAGTAGCAATCTAACTTTCTTTTAAGCTTAGCTGGTTAGAGCTTGAGGTGTGTGTGCGTATATGCAACGTACACACACGTCTGTCTGTAGACAGAACCTACACATGTTTTAGTTTCATAAAGTAGAGTATTCTGCCTTGGCTTTCCTCAAGCCCATAATCCTAAAGGGCCAACTTTTAATAATGAAATAACTGTGTATGTAAGGAAATGGGGAGCCATACTTTTCTAAAATCGTTTTCAAGATCATTTTCCATCGTTTCAGTTTCTAGTTCAAAACATGTTGACACTTGTGGAATTTACTATTATTGGTTTTAAAAATATTGGGGGGGGGACATTCAATTTTCCTAGATGTCATACCTATTATATCAGTTTGCTAAGTGTTGCTGTAACAAAGTACCACTCACTGGGTGGTTTAACAACAGAAACTGATTTTCTCACAGTTCTGGAGGCTAGAAGCCCAAGATCAAGGTTTGGCCGGGTTGTTCCTTCCGAGGGCTGTGAGGGAGAATCTGCTCAAGGCCTCTCTTGGGTTTGCAGGTGGCTGTCTTCCAAGTCCATTCTCATCGTCTCCCCTCTATGTGTGTCTGTCTCTGTGACCAAATCGTACCTTTTTATAAGCACACCAGGCACACTGCATCAGAGCCCACCCTAGTGAGCTCATTTTAATTGGATTAGTTCTTAAAGACCCCTGTCTCCAGGTCAGGTCACACTCCGAGGAAGGGGGTTAGGAAGGACTTCAACGCAAAGCTGGGGAACACAATTCAACCCAAAATACCTACGCTACAGATGAATATGTTAGTATAGTAATTATTTATAATGGATTGTGGAGATAATTTTAACTCCATAAATGGAACTTTGTTTGACACATACATGCTGCCTGGAAATTTCTTACCCCTGGTCTCCGTCCTAACATTCAGATCTCAATCACAGTTTCTTCTCAGAGTAAACTTTTCACATCCCCGTCTCCATCTAAGACCTTTGCTTTTCGTAGCTCTTTACCTGCCTGGAATGGGCCGGTTTGTTCCTGTGATTTGTCTGTCTCTCCCCAGTAGGAAGGACCCCCCTTCCCAGCAGCGCTGCTTTCTGTCTCCCTCACTACGCTGTTCCCAGGGAAGGGGACTGTGCCTGGCACAGAATGGCCTCTCAAATAATAACTGTCGAATAACCACATACAACTTTAAAGTTTTTAACTTTAATCTGGATCGAGGGCATTAGACGTACAATCATGAAGCCCTACTACGTGTCTCTGAAAAACCAGGATGAATAACGCATGGCCCTCATCCCCCCACGGAGGCTGTGTTTTTTTCTGCTACTCTCTGCCATCGTTCTATCGGGTCAGACACTTTCTGTGTACTGTATCATTTCCTGTCCAGAGTTGTAGAAAGGTAAATGAGTCCCAATTTTGCAAATTTAGAAATCAAATACATACACATAAATACATCTATCAAACTCATTTTAAAGACTAAGAAACTAAGAATCTACCTGTTACTATGACTTGCCTAATGCGTGACCATACTAAGCCTAAAACTTAGTTTTCAGAAGATTAAGGTACATGCAAAAAAGAGAAAAAAAAAAGGGATGCCAGGATTTTTATGTTTATATTTTAGTATCCGCCTACTTCATGATGCAGTTTTTGTCTCTCGCCACACCTGCTGATGGAAAAGTAAAGGCCCGGTGCACCTTCTGTCTCCAAAACAATAGTGTGTTTTCTCTGTGGACGTGGGGACTCCTGGGTCTACGGTCAGGCAACCAGCCTTCTCACAGGCTGGCCTATGGCATCCACTTCTCGGAACATCCTGAACTGGCTTGTGTGTCAGCCCCAGGAAGTGTAGCCTTGTGCATAAAAATTGAGAAAAAAAGAAAATGAAGCTCTGATTGACACTTGCAATTTGGGAGAATGATAAACGATCTGATCAGAAATAAATTGAGGGTTAGTAACAGCATGTTCTATTATCAGTTCTGCTACGGACTTGCTGTGACTTTGAGTCAATCACTGAATTCTGTGATTTCCCCATGTGTAAAATACAGAACGAAATGATATCCGAGGCCCCTTCTAGCTCTAAAATTCAGTTTATATTTCAAATGGAAAATATCTGCCGGAAGGCATTAACACATTGTTTACAGTTTGCCAATAAACAGCTTTTCAATAAATAAACTGTCTAAGGCAATTTGAATAATAGTCCCTTTCTCTCCCCGTCTGTTCCTTTCCTTCTCTCTCCCATGTCCTCCTTTTGGATGAATGATATATGAAGTATACACTTATCATCCTATCTGTTTGCACTGACTTCTGACTTCATGGGTCACATAACTCAAAATCGTTCTCTGCATACCCCATTTTCTCACCTGAATTAAGGCACTTTCACTGGTGGACTGTGGATATAGGCAAGAGAAGCAGCTGTCACCCCCCTGCAGAGGGATCCTCTGCAGTGGTCTTATCTGCATGGAGCAGCTGGCTGGTGAAAGCTGTGCGTTGCGTTGATTGATCTTCGACATATTTTGAAGTGCGTTTATACCTGTCAGCGAGTTTTATAACATCTCCCTTGCATTTTACATCAATAGCATTAAGTAGAGCTCATGGTGTTCACCTGCCATCTGAAATAGCAGATGGCATTTTACTTCTATTTTCTTTACTAACAGTTATTAGCCGGGTTTTAGTACCCATCGTAAGTACAAGCTAATGCATTACAGTGGGTCATTGGCAGTTATTTGGAGCATATACCATCACAGCAATTTGCCAGAACTTTGTCTTTAAAATGACAACCTCGGGCTTCCCTGGTGGCGCAGCGGTTGAGAGTCCGCCTGCCGCTGCAGGGGACGCGGGTTCGTGCCCCAGTCCGGGAAGATCCCACATGCCGCGGAGCGGCTGGGCCCGTAAGCCATGGCCGCTGAGCCTGCGCGTCTGGAGCCTGTGCTCCGCAACGGGAGAGGCCACAACAGTGAGAGGCCCGCGTACCGCAAAAAAAAAAAAAAAAAAAAAAAAATGACAACCTCATAATTCCTCTGATATAAAATGCAAAAAAGACACCTTCTATAAATCCCTCCCAACCTGTTAACTCAATGCTTTAAAATGGTTTGCAAGATGTTGAGAAAGTGTATCAACTGTCTTGCTTTCCTCTTTGAAGCTAAACTGTCCTTACTGAAATCAGGGCTGTGGAATTAAATTGCTGTTGTTTCTCTAAACAATAAAGCCCCTCACAATAGCAAGCCATTTCTGAAGTCACAGGAGAGTAAGCACATTTAATAGCTTAGGTACCAAGAATGTCTAACAAGCACTTTATGGTTTGAATTACTTCTCTAAATACAGTAGATATTTACTGACTTTCCATTTACATTCTTCTTTATGCAGATAATAATTTATGTCACCACAAAAACTAGTACTTAATGGCATTATTATGGCTAATTACTAAAAAAAAATTATTTAAAACATTGTGCGATCACATCATAATTTTAAGAAACTGATATCCTGTGACTGAGATGCTAACTCAATCTTAGTTTGTTGTTATAAATCTTAGTTTACTGGCTTTTGTTTAATCCTCTAGGAATTATCCTCTAAATTCTACGAATATATTCAGTTCAGTGTATTTTCATTCAGTTCAAAACGTTTCTTTTATTTCCCTTGAGACTTCCTCTTGGACCTAAGGATTATTTGGAAGTATATTTTTTCGTCCTCAGGTGCTTGGAAATTTTCCTATGTTTCTGTTATTGATTTCTAGTTCAATTCCACTGCGGCCAAGGAACACATTCTATGTGACTTCAATTGTTTTAAATTTATGTAGGTTTGTTTACTGAGCCAGCGTATGGTCTATCTTGGTAAACGTGCCACCAGCACTTGAAAAGAATTCATGTCTTTTGCCAAATTTGGGAACTACTTAACCATTATTTTTTAACTACTTTTTCAGTCTTGCTTTCTTTCTCAGCTCCACCCGGGACTCTGAGGGCACATATTTTAGATTTTGTCTTATAATCACATACGTCCCTGTTAATCTATGCATCTTTTCCAGTCCATTTCTCTCTTTTTTACACATTAGGTGATACATATTCTATCTTCAAGGTCACTGATTTTCTTCTTTCTCTTTTTTCCATTCTATTATTGACCCCATCCAATGAGTTTTTCCTTTCAATTATGATATTTCATAGTTCTAAAATTTCCATTTGGTTCTTTGTATCTTCTTTTTCTTTCCTGAAACTTTCTTTCTTTCTTTTTTTTTTTTTCATTTGTGCTTGTAATGTTGAAGCATTTTTATTGTGGCTTCTTTAAATCCCTTATCGGATAATTCTAGCGTCTGTATCATTTTGGTGTGTGGAGTCTGTTGGTTGAATTTTCTCATTTAAATTGGGTTTTTCTTAGTTCTTGGCATGATCGGTGACTTTCAACTAGACCAGGGTGTGCTGGGTATTATAAACACTCTGGGGCTTATTTTAATCTTCTCTTTGGGCTGACCTCCCCTTACGCCCCTCAGACAGGAGCAGGGAGCATCACCTCCTTGCCGCCAGGTGGGGTTGGAGGTCCAGGTTCCCTACTCAATCTCTCTTGACACCGGGAAGGGGCATAGGGCTGCTCCTTGCTCTGGTTCCCTATTTGCCCCTCGGTGGCTTGGAGGGGCAGGAGTGCCTTGTTACTGCTCCCCAGTTGGTCTCTGCTGACATTGATGGGGTAGAAGAGTTGGCCTCATTACTGCCAGGCAGTTGTCCAGTGATGATAGAACCCAACAGGCAGGAAGGGGGACATCTCATTACTGGTGGTGGGGCTGGAAGTCCAGGCTCTCCAGGCGACCTTGCCCCACCAGGATGACACTGTCCAGTGGGGAGCCTGGAGCCTGGTAAGATCAGGAATCTAAGCTCCCTCCTCCCTTTGATGGCAGTGGTGGGATGGAGCTGAGTGTTTTCCTGTGGTATTTGCTGGAGTAGAAAGATTATTGTCTAAAATATTCTGTTTTCCCAGGATGCCCCTTTCTAGGTCTTTTAGCCAGAGAGAGCAGCCTTTTGTCAGGGTTTTTTTTTGTCTGTGCTCATTCATGTTTCTGGGTTCCTGGTAGAGTTATTCAACTCTAAGTCTGGGCTGAATGAGACAAAATAAAACCCAGGAATGCCATCAATTCCCTTCTTGAGTTTCATTTAGTTGCCTTCTTCTTTCCACCTTTAAGAATCCTCTTATGTTTGCTTTACATGTAATGTTCAGAGTTTTATTGGTGCTTAGCAGGAAGAAAAGGGGGGAAAAGTACCTCTCCTCCATCTTTACCAAAACAGAAGTGCTCTATATGATTCATTAAAAAGTCTGTCTACAAGGTATGGCATCCCATTAACTTATTAGAAAGATAAAGTGTCCTATCCATTGACAATTCAAAGAAACATCATGGAGCCTCCCATAGCCAGCAGTGGAGAAGGGTGATGAGGCCCTTCAGAGCCTGGGTTTCGTTGCTGCTAAGAGATAGCAAGGGTTTACAGGAATTAAGTCACAGAGGGAATGAGCTGGGGACCTGTTACATGTAGAATAATAAGCTCATATCACCCCTGCAAATACTCACTCTAATCTTTCATACACGACCGATGTAAAATTTAAAAGTGTGCATAGAAGGTAATTCTTTTTTGACCAAGACATGATCATGATTATTACATTGTGACCATTTCCTGCTTGTCTCTGAAAATGCTTCGAGTAACTTCAACTATCAGCACCAAACAAAAATTGTATCTCTCCCTATGACCCATCCAAATTTCACAGTCGCTCCGAATCACACTCCGTTGTGCTTTTCTCGTTGAGATAACGATTTAATGCATGTTGTTTCATACTTTAAAGCAGAAATATACAATTTGTTTACCACAAAAATTTGAGCTCACTTCCTTTACTGAAGAAGGTATAATATAATTTGGAATCTTCAACATTGAAGTAGCTAGCAGCAATGTTATTTTATACTAGAGGAAAGTTGGTTCCATACAAAGTAAGTGAATATTTAACTTTTGTTCCTTATCATTCAATAGCTATTATCTAGAGACATGTGGTTCACTTTGCTGCCTGTTGCTTCTTTTTGTCACTGTTTATAAAGGCATTTCAGTGGGCAGAATTGACAACTGAAGAAGGCTTTCAAAGAAATGTTACCCTATTTACCTAACTTGAAAGACATTTGGTAAGTAAAATCATAAAACCTTTTATCTTTCAGAGCTGAGGGGCTCTTATGGGATCCAAGCTCTTTCTCTAAGATAAGGTAGATTGTCAGTTCCTATTTTTATAGTCACTTCCTGAGATTAGTTCAGAAAGTTAGCAGTAAAAAGAAAAGTTTATTAAATTCAAGGTATTTCAGTGATTGTCATATAGTTTATTATTTGATCTCTGAGCCCATAGAGACATGATGAATACTGATACGAAAGCTGTAAAAAACTCAGATATGGCAACGAGCTACATTTAGGTTTGAGAGCAGAGTTTCTTTCCATAACAGAAAGAGTTTGACTTGGGAGTGATACAGACTTGATTCTGAATTTCTAGTCACAGATGTTTAATTTCAGTTCTCTTACTAAACTTTCATCAAGTTTGTTGCTTCTCCTGCAAAATGGGGGGGGGGGGATTATTCATTTTACATATTTGAGTGATGAGAAATAACCTTCCTTTGGGGAAGAGTATTTCAAAACCCTACTCCCCCCCTCCGCTCCCCTGCCCCCCACATAGTCTTGTTCAACATAGAATGGAAACAAATGTAAAGGGAACAGTATTTCAAATGAACAACTTCCTACCCTGTACAAGACTCATTTTACTCAGTTAAAAGAATATCATAGCTGTTATCCTGCAGCTGCTGCCCCATGCCCTCGGCCAAGTAAAGCAGCCTCCGGAAGTTAAACTAAGACCTGATAGGCTGAGTCTTGCTGCCGGAGTAAACAGTGTATTCTGCATTTCCAGAATAGTGATGGATCTAATCTTGTATCTTCAGTGAAGTATCGAGATTATAAATATCCAGGCATGTAGAGCATCTCTTTCCTAAGCTTTTGGTCAGCATCAATAATAACTGGAAGCTCCTCCAGCCTTCTTAATTGTTAGAATCACTCTCCAGTTTTACTTAAAATTATGTATAAGCGGCAGGAAACTATTTCTCTAATGATGAAATGACTTGAAATTGATTTTCCAAAAACACTCAAAGCTGAGAGAGTGGAAAATATCACTGAACATCTCCAGGAAAATCTTTAAAAGACCATTGCCTGTTGTATTTTCTAGATTCTTGAGAAAGTATAAGAGAGACCTCTACTGGAGAGAATAAGACATACCTTGTTATCAGATGAGTTCTCTGTTTCAAAGAAATAACACAATTTCCATTGCCCTAAGATTTTATACCATATTCTTTAGAGATCAACATGTTACCATAGTTATAAAGATTCATTTATAAAAATGTGTGGACACCATATGGTCAGTTGTCAGAAGAAGGCTAAGTTTGATTCCAAAGCAGAATACAGGGCTTCCCTGGTGGCGCAGTGGTTGAGAGTCCACCTGCCGATGCAGGGGACACCGGTTCGTGCCCCGGTCCGAGAAGATCCCACTTGCCGCGGAGCAGCTGGGCCCGTGAACCATGGCCGCTGAGCCTGCGCATCCGGAGCCTGTGCCCCGCAACGGGAGAGGCCACAACAGTGAGAGGCCCGCGTACCGCAAAAAAAAAAAAAAAAAGCAGAATACAGAAACCACTTAGCTAAATCCAACAAGGATACACAACTAACGACTGAATGGTCCATAGCAGAACAAGATGTGAGTTTTGGTCCTGCTCCCGCATTCACTAGAGTAGCTGCGGATGAATAATTCTAAGTGATTGAAAGTCACATAAAACTTACTGGAGCTCAGCTGCACCAATGACACAGCAAGTCCTACTCAGTATAAAGAAATTTGGAATCATTCCTCATTTAGCTTAACCTGGATATTTGCTGAGGACCCTATTAATCTTGAGGACCCCGCATTCTAGCAAGTTCTGGCTGCAATTTCGTTAGCTTTGGAAACTGTAACAGAATACCATAGACCGGGGGCTTGATCGCAATTTCGGAGACTGGGAAGTCGAAGATCAAGGTTCCAGCTGATTCAGTCCCTGGTGAGGACGGATGCCCTTCCTGGTTTTCAGGCAGAGAGCTTTCTCGCTGCATCCTCATACGGTGGTGAGAAAATACCTTGTATCTCTTCCTTCCTTATAAGGACATTAATCCCATCATGATGGCCTCACCCTCATGACTTGATCTAACCATAATTACCTCCCAAAGATTCTACCTCCAAATACTATCACATTGGGGGTTAGGATTTCACTCTGTGAATGTGAGTAGGGAAACAAACATTAGGGCCATAGTATTCAGACGTTACCCCCATTGTTTGCTGTCATTAACTCATGCTGACAAACCTTGTTCATGTATATACTGAACTTAAATCTTTAGAGCCAGAACAAATGCCTTTTAGACCGACATCTCTGGGACTGTGCTAACAGATCCTATTTTCTGGATTTTTAAAGTAGAAATTATGTAAAGACTGAGGAAGATGATAATCTTAGGGGAATAAAGCATGTTCTTTCTTTAAAGTCATTGGCCTCACCTAAAGTAGTTTCATTCATTTTTAATTAAAACTTTTATTAAGATAATTGTAGAGTACATGAAATCAGAAGAAATGATACAATCTCTTGAATAATTTGCCTGACTTCCCAAATGTAATTTTACAAAATTATATAGAATTTCACAATCAGGATATGGACATTTACTTAGTGAACCAATGTTATTCAGATTTTCCCAATTATACCTGTATGTATACAAGTATACGTACACTCATTACATCTGCCCAAATTTATTAGAGGTAGTTTCATGACACCAAATAAAGCCATCATAGAGGATGTATAAGTCAATTTGCCATTTTCAAACATTCATTAATGCTTATTCATTAATTCATTCATCTTGCCAAAGGACAAATACTGCATGATTCTGCTTATATGAAATAAATAAAACAGAAACAGAGTAGAAGGGTGGTCGTCAGGGACTCGGGGGAGGGAAAACTGGGGAGTTGTTTTTCAATAGGTATAAAGTTTCAGTTATTGATACACCAAATGAATAAGTTCCAGAGCTTGGCTGTACAACACTGTGCCTGTACCTATAGTTAAAAACACTGAACTGTGCACTTAAACATTTGCCAAGGAAGCAGATCGCATGTTAAGTTACCACTTGGTGGTGATGATAGTTTCATGGGGATATGCATATGTCCAAACTCATTAAATTAATATAAACCTTAGGTATGGGCCATTTTAATAAACCATTTTAACCTTAATAAAACAATAAAAACATGATACTGGTTAAGATTGTTAAAAACAGAAGGATAAAGGAGGCTTTAGGTGTTTGGAATACTAAGTAGTCAACAAGGAATACAACTAATTTAAATAAAATGTATTTCCTTCTCTGAAAATTTCACTGGAATGCTTGACGATAAAATGATACGAGTGTTATGTTAAAAACATGAAGATCTGAGATATTATCCTACTTGCAAGTCAGTAAATTATCTTGGGATAGATAGTTATAAATAAATAGATAGAAAGATAGGATAGATAGATAGATGATAGATAGGTAGATAACAGAGTAGTGCACTTTCAGTTGGATGTCTCTGTGGAGGAAAAATGATCTAGACCCCTGACTTGTCCTTGCCTTTTTCCTCTCATTTATTAATAACTTGAAAATTATATTGTGAGTCTGTTTACCTATTTCTCCTATAACTCAAAGCTGAGTACGAGAGAAGGTACGTAGCATAACTGAATACGAATGCAAATGTACTCAACAACTTTGAACAATAGGGTGAATTTTAAAACATTAAATTTAACAGCCACAAAATAACATTCAGATTTCGGTGTAAAATGTTAATTGTTTGAGGAGAAGCCAGGAGGAAATGTAACTCCAAAACGGTGCATGTTGCAAAAGTTGCACGTAACCCCTGCGTGTGACAGTGGTATGCTGTGGCTCCAGGATCATCTGCTACATCTTAGACTAAATTAATTGAAGAACAGAATCTGGAAAGAGAACAGTAACTAAAATGTTGATATACTCCGTCCTAGCCACAGGGCATCTGGAACATATTGGTGGATAGATAAGCTGAGGCCATTCAGAAGGCTAGTTATCAGGGTGAAGCTAAATCCTGTGCAGTGTAAAGAAACTTTGAAAGGATGGTAGGTGTTTAGCCTGAAGGACAGAAGTCTTAGGAACACAGTGCCTCATCGATAAGGATTCTGATAATTTTGTATGTGAATAGGAATAGAAATTATGGAATATAGAGGCTGAATTATTCAAGTTTAAAATAGAGAAGTATTTTCTGAAAATGTTGTCCAAAGGAAAGGTAATTTTTTCCCTTGGAAGATACCATTTATTCAATAAATGTTTACTAAATGTCTACTATCAAAATTTCCCATAAATTGCTGTATCATATCACTTTTCAATAAATCTAATGCAGGATGAATTTTTGAACAGTTTTAAGGCAGACCTCTGTTTGACCAAGAGCACAAGTGAATAATAAAAGCGACCATTTGTTGAGGTTGAGTGTCTGCTTTCTGTGGGTGCTTTTCTAATTGCTCTACATGTATTTACTCAATTGCTCTTCACAACAACCCTATCATCGGTGTGTGTTTCCACTTCGTGCTGGTTCTCCTGTCTCCACACCACCT
Organism: Aethalodelphis obliquidens; assembly: GCF_003676395.1. Lineage (NCBI taxonomy): Eukaryota > Metazoa > Chordata > Mammalia > Artiodactyla > Delphinidae > Aethalodelphis > Aethalodelphis obliquidens. The sequence continues at coordinate 24,289,792 of NW_020837963.1, read as the reverse complement.
TCAGTAGCTCTTTATCCACTTTAAAAAGAAACGTTTGCCTTCAGGAATTCTGAATTATTGCTTGCATTGGATGTAATGCATCTGTGCCTTAAATATCAACATGTCACAATATTGGTGTAGATCCTGAGAAAATGAGTGGCCTTAATGACTACGGGGCAAATTATTTTACCACTAAAATGAGTCCTAGTTATATGTTTTAAAAATATAGAAGGAGGACTGCTAAAGAATATTTTTAAAGATAAGATAATAGCTCTCATACAATGAAAAATGAATGCATGTCAAAGATTTTAAAAAGTAAACAGCTAAAACTGGCTCAAAAGATAATTCAAAAACAGACATATATAGACAATCAGAAATGCTGAAATTAATGGCTAATTGTTGCAAAACTTGTCAGTATCCTATGTAATGAGTAGATTCATCTCTTCCATGGAATAGAAATCAGTTAAATTAAATTTATATTAAATTTATATAAGCATGTATTTGTCACTTTGAATAAATCAAAACAAAGCTCCTTTATGAGAGTTAAAAATTTAATTTTTTAACACTGTATATAGAAAAACATCTTACGTCCCCGCAATTCCCCATGTATGGCCACGTAGATGCATAAAGAGAGGATAGCTTTAGCTCTACAACTGCGGCCACAGGTGAGAAGTAAACACAGAAGAGCAAAAATAAAAAGTACAGTTCAAATCTCAGAGATATTCTCCTTCCCAGTGGGCTCTGAACTCTTACATGATTTGAGGTCAAAATAACAAATAGAAAAACTAAGAAACTGGATTCTTTGTCATCTTACTTAGAATAGATTTCTATCGTCCATTTACAGATTATCTTCAAATGGTCCAGCATAAAACCAAATCTCCCATCATTGTGGCTACCAAGAGAAAAAAAACCATTGGTCACATGCAAATCAGAAACAATCAAACAAACCAAACACATTACATTTAAAAAAACCCAAAAAACCTACAGAAACAGACATTCAGATCTACTGCTCTTTAGAAATCACTCTGGGGCCAAGATGTGCCAGGCTTCACCTGCCTGCGACGTGGCCTCCAGGAACGCCCGTTACCCCTCCTCTGGTGACGCAATCTACCCAGCTCTGACGGAGAATCCACCGGGCGTCTCCAGACTTATTAGAAGCTAACTTTTAAGAAAGTAAAATTGTGACTCTCACACAAATATAAAATAAACACCCCCCCAAGATTATTTAACTCATTGATTGGTGACAAGACCAATAAGATGGGAAAACCATGTCAAAGAACAATCCCAAAGTAGACACACACATATAAACAATCAGGAATGCGGAAATGAATTTGCTAATTGATACAGAACTACTCATCATCCACAGGGCATAAACTGTTGGGGACCATCTTTCCCAAAAAGTGGATATTAATTGAATCTCTACCTAATAAAATGCATTTGAATATCTATGAAAAATAACCATTAGGATTACTATCAGTTATTTACAACTTAAAGAATTATAAAATAGACCAACTGAAAAACAAAAGGATCAGATAAGCCCTGAGGTCCACTAGACATTCCATGATTTCATGAAAAGAACACAAAGTAATCTTTTTTTTCATTTTGAAGTCTTCTAAGTTTTTTCCTGGCATAATTTAATCAAATTGTCATAGGGTAGAGAATTAAAAATGATTTTATACCATAGATCACTCCATGATATTTGGAATATATCTTGAAAGGGGTTCAAAGAAATAAATGACATTGTTAAAGCTCATTCCATTCCTGTCTTTCTGAGACAAGTTTTTAAACAATCTGTAAAAACAATAAAATAGAAATAAAATTGTGCTCAGCCCTACCTCATTCTAGCAAGAGATAGTATTAATACACAGATAAATAAAATATTTGAAAATAAAAAAACCTCATCTATCTCACTGAGATTCATTTCCAATGAAAGTTTGCTTTTTATGTCTAATAATGAATAAGACATAGCCTTTGAAAAAATGTATATTATGATGAAAAATCATAGATACCTCTTAAGATATATGAGAGTGTCCATGATGCCAAAAAGAAAAGTAACAAGGACTAAAAGAACAACAACAACAGAACAATGACGGTCGTAGGTTTCAGTGGTTGTGGACTCATGGGGCCACATGGCCTGTGAGTGGTGGCAGATAGCTGCCAGCCCACAGGTCAGCAAGCTCAGAAGAAGGAGGGGGTTCGATAACCTTGTGCAGGTACATGGAAGATATGCACCCATCAGCCCCAAAGAGTCTTTAAATCTCTTTCTCCCTAAGATCCTGTGAGAGGGTCTGCATATCTCTCTCTATGTGTCATACTTAGAGTAGACTTTGTTAACACTTAGTGTGTTTTCCAAGATCTCCAAGAACGCTTTCCCAAGATTACTGTGGTAGCTTAGAGTCTTCCCCCTCAGTACACCATTCTCCATCTTCATCCCAGAACATTCTCCAAAACTCACCCAGAATACTTTTTTTTTTTTGCGGTACGCGGGCCTCTCACCGCTGTGGCTTCTCCCGTTGCGGAGCACAGCCTGCGGATGTGCAGGCCCAGCGGCCATGGCTCACAGGCCCAGCCGCTCCGAAGAATATTTTTTTAATGGTTGTCTAGTAAGCTCCTTCCCCTTCTTTTGATTCCCAGGGCTCTTGGCATTAAATCCGCCAGCTCCCCTCTGCCTATGTCTGTAACCAGAAATCTCTCGCATCATTCCGTCTGTCTCTCTCCCTCCCACTTCCCTCCAGCTCACTCCCTTCCTCTCAATACCCTAAACCATCACACTGACTTCTCCCCTGACCTGTGGTCAAGCTTATTCTCCTCCTGCCCCACCCCCCCACTTCCTATTCAGCTCCTTCTCATCAAATATCAGATCAAATGCGTCCGCCTCAGGGAATTCTTCCCTGACTAGCCAGACTCGATCAGTTTCCCAATTTCACCTTCCCATCACACCCTACATTGACCTTCACTTCATTTATCCATGTTTGTCATAATAAATCCCACAGTTGCGGGATTACTTGATTAACTTCAGTCTCTCTCACTAAACTGTAAATTCCATGAAGACAGGAACCATACACATGTGCACACCATGCTATACCAGCATCTACTTCAGTGTTTAGAATACTTTAACCTTTCAACGTTTTATAAAACACAACGCATGAATATTTTATCAGAACAATCTACGTAGAGGAGGAAAGGGTAGAAAGCTTAGAAATATTTGAAGTGTAAAGTAGAGTTTGTTCCAAGCTTTACTTCCAACAGATAATTCGATGGTAGAAATCTGACCCACAGAAGCAGAATAAAAAGAATGGACGTCCTGTACTCAGCTACTCGTTCAAGTTAAGATTTTGGTGACTTACTTTCCTCTTCAGGTTTCCTGTTTCCTCATTTGTAAAATCACTATTAGATTGGCTCTGAATGATACCTTCAAGTTCTGCAGTTTGGTGAAATAAGGGGTGGAAACTTTAATTTTAAACAGTTGTGTAGCATATTCAAACTGATGTAAACAGTGACGATTTGTAGCGGGTAGGGATAGAGAAGTCCTAGAAACCAGCTGCCTATGAGGACAAATGAGTCAGGGCAGAAAAACAAGAAACAGAGAACACAGAGAAAGTAGCAAAGATTTTGAAGACGTGATACCTGTTTTTCATTAAAAAAAATTCAAAGCAGGTGAGGTAGGGCCCAAATCAGGCAAATGGCCCAAAGCAGCTTCCATAAGTATAAACAAAAGCAAACATGATAAAACAAAAAACAAGCCAATATATAGAAATTCAACTTACAAATAGTTGCTATAACAATCGTACCCGGAAAGTGATTTATTTTTTCCCTTTGTCCTGGTAGGATATTTTAGAGTTTAGATAGTACACTGTGAAATAATTTTAAATTCTATTGTCTTAAAAGATACATATATATCTATATATATATACATATATAAATGTATACATAATAGATAAGAGGTCATAGTGACCCCAATGAATGACGTATCCCTTTCCTCTTATCCATGTCTAAAGTCATTCTAACTACCTCCGCAGTGGTATGAGAACGACATGTCACCAATTACTTAGGACAGCACCCTAAGGGGAAGTATGGTCTTCGGGGGAAGGGAGTAGCTATAATATTTGTCATGTAACCTCAAGCTCCTTTTGGCAATGTAACGTTATGCAATTTCACATTAGATAGATCTGCCCTAATGAGTCAAGAAATATTTCCTTTAGTACATTTTTCAATTAATTTTAGGCATAGCTTCAGATAAAGTTTTGAAGCCACTAGTTGGTCCACAGGGACATTTTACCGATAAAGAGATATCCTCCCTCCCTCTGCCAACACCCTCCCTTCAGCCATATAATAAGGAAGCAGCTGTTTCAAAGATTGAGAACTTTCAAGGTGGAACTTAGTCTTATTGGAGTCTAGGAGAAGTTGTTTAATATCTTTGCAGAAACTGAGACAGCACTGTCCTCTTTAGTGTATGTCAAAGAAGAAAGTAATAAGCGGAAATGTTTGACATCACCCTGTCTGATTGAAGGGAACATGGCCAGCTGATGGCTGAAAGTCCACTGTCCCCTCCAGCTTCTTGATTCTACAAATTCCTTAAGCAAAAAATGGGTTTTCTATGTCAACTTGGGGGTGATCAAATCGTGTGTGTACCCTGTCTGCATTCTGCTTTTGCACTTTTGCAGATGAGTTATACGAGACTTCTGTGATGTAGCCTAGGAAGAAGTACCTTAATATTTATCAACTAAGCACCAATAATCACTGCTTGGTTATGAAAACGTTATCAAAGCATATTAACGTCACCTTCCCTTTGGGATATCTTGTCATGTAAAATGCTCCCGATTTCTGTGCAGCCTCTTAATAAAAGCACAGACTATAGAGAATGGATAAAGGAAATCGATAGCCAAAGTAAAGGGGACTTGGCTAATTTGGTCATTTCTTACTACTTGGAAGGGGCAGGTGAAAACCGCTCATCGGGGAACAGATAAAACCAAGAATTCAGGCACCAGAGGGGTCAAAGAGAACTGGACCATGGAAAGAGAGAGAGAAAGAGACGGAGAAGAGAGATCTCAACAGGAATTGGAGGAGTTAACTAGAGACGAAGTGTTTCTATATAAATGTTTACTACCTTAGTAGCTAGCCAGATGATACATGTTTGTATCTTCGTGTAAGTCTTGCTATAGAACAAAAAATTTGAAAAGACTCACATAGGATGGTACATTTAAGAGGAAAGCAAGGAAAAGTTTCTCCAAAATTTTATTTTCTGTCTTTGAAAAAAGGAATTGAAAGTATGCCTTAATCCCAACCAATAATTTTTTAGAGAGATAGTTTTAGAAAGTAAGTTAGTCTTCATAACCCTTCAAAAGTCCACTGTCTTCACTTCTGTAAGGGAATCAAACTTTTAAATGTTCATGCGTCACAAAGGGCATTATGGAGAAAGAGAACGACAACCTGCAAAATGGGAAACGCTATTTGAAAATTGTATATCTGATAAAGTCTAAGTATCCTAGAGAACTTTTTGCAACTCAGCAACAAAGGAAAATCTGACTGAGACATGGAAAAGGATTTGAATAGAGAATTCCCCAAAGAAGGTGCACAAATTGTTAACAAGCAAATGAAAATGTGTTTTCAGTGGCATTTGTAATTGTTTACTGCAGCATTTTTATGATGGGCATTTTAAAATCTTTCCCAGATAATTCCAATACGTGTATCATCTTGGTGTTAACATCTATGGCGTCTCATTTCTCACGCAAATTGTGATTCTCCTGGTTCTTGGCCTGATGAGTGATTTTCTAATTTATCCTAGAAAGTTTTGATGCTGTATTATGAGGCTCCGAATCTTATGTCATTCTCCTTTTCATCCAGGGGTAGCAGCAGCCCGGGGGGCTGTGCTGATGCGCAGGTTCCTCCCGGGCTTTCATGGTATCACCCCAGCAAATCGAATCATTCTGCCTGCATGGTGGATGGAAATTCAGCTTCACCCTTGGCCCATCTGGAACCTCCCCTTTGAAAATGGAGCGCCGATTAGCACCAGCTCAGTGCCTCTGAGTCGGGTGCGAGCTCAGCTTCCCATTAGGCCACCTGACACCCCGGGAGATGAGAAGGGGAGAGCACATTGTCCACCAGCCCTGCCCCTGACCACCTCGTCCCCCCCTGCCCCCCAGTGGTGCTGGTTGGCTTGAGGCTCAGCTCTCCACTAGGTCCCCCCTCCAACCCCTGCAGGGCATGGGGTCCTGGGGTGCTGAGTCTCCCTGCTTCACCCGCCTTGTCCAGTCTCATTGATGGTGGTGGGGGTGAGAGGAGCCTCAGTTCACTGTTGGACCCCATCTCTCTATCTCTCTGGGGAATCAGATCACCACCTGCTTCTTCCAGAAGCTGAAGGACCAGCTCCCCACTCAGCCCCCAGTAAAAACCAGCAGGACCCTGCGGAGCCCTCCCAGGTACAAGAGCCCCTCCGTATCTCCTGTTTCTTCTTTTCAGCAAAAGGCTTTAGTCTCCTAGGCCTTCCCTGAGTTTCAACGAGCAGGCTCCAGCCCTTAATAGGACAATAGAGTCACAGGCCTCCAGCTTCCTCCTGAGGGATGTGGGCAACAGCCTGGTACATGTCTTTGAGCTGTTCTGCAGAATCTAAAACTCCACCCAGCTGGAGGAGGGTGACTATGTGCTGACCACAAGCATGTAGACCCCAGACTGGTTGGAAGCAGAAGCTTGAGCTTCCAGAAACATCACCCTATTACCTCACCATCAACCAATCAGAAGAAAGTCACACATCCTGCAGCCCTCACCCCAAATTGAAAACTCTTCCCCGCAAAACAATCGGGGAGTTCGGGTCTTTTGAGCACGAGCTGCCCGTTCTCCTTGCTTGGCCCTGAATAAACCTTTCTCTGCTCCAGACTCCGCCGGTTCAGTTTGTTCGCCTCCCTGTGCGTCAGGCACACGAACTTCGGTCCACAACGGTCCTGTTCAGTGAGGCACTCAGGGTGCTGGTACCCGTTTCTGTGGGCAGGTTGGTCATGGGGAGGATCCACTCTCTTCTCTGCCCCACTAAACCTCAACGGAGGAGAAATGGGGCTTTTCTATCGCTGTCTGGCTGGAATGGGGTAGATATTGCTTAAAAGATTTTCTGTTCTTAGATCACTCTTTTCTCGACCCTTTAGCTAAGGGAATAATCTTTTCTAGGATGTTTGTCTGTTTCTGTTGGCCATGCTGGGTGTATAGTGCCCTGTCTGGGGTATATGGGAGGCAATATAGAAACACAGGGAACTCACCCGCTCTGTTCCTCAAGTCCCAAGGTCCCTACCCACTCTGCCTTCTTTTTTTCTACTTTCAGAGTCTCCTTGTTCCTGTTGGTTGTCTTATGAACAGAATTATTTTAGTTGCAAAAGAGAGGAACCGGGAGGAATGTGGCAGCTCTATCTTTGCCAGAAATGATCAATATGCCTTTGAAATAAAATTATGCTCAAATTTTCTGCCCAACTATTGAAAATTAAGTGCACATTTAACAAGTAAAATCCAGTATCAAAAAGGCAGAAACTGACTTGATAAAATGATATATGGAATAACGTGAGTTATTTATATGGCTCATAAAAACATCATGGAATATATTTACTTTGAAAGCAGTGATGAGATCTCTTCAAAAGCTGAAAAGCCCCACATCTGTGCTTTCTGGTTTCTGTTCATTTACTGGAAACCCTGTCTTTGAGCCAAATCTTTAAGTGTATCTCTCTTTGAGGCTGAGTGGCTGTCAAACTGAGAAGATGCAAGGATGTCTGCTAAGGGGAAAAGGAAAACAAAAATGAGAAAACAAACAAAAAAACAGAGATTAAAACCTTTGGATGCAATGAGACATCTGGGCCGCAGGGCACTGTCCTTGCAGGGAGAATTCCTAGTGACTTCTGAGGACATGAGGGATAGGAAAGTTGCCTGTTTGGGAACCTCCAAATGTGTTAGGGTAAACACAGCTATCGAATGAGAAGCCATTTGGCACTCTGAGGAACCAAAGACACAAATATTATTGGGCCTATGGTATGAGTTTGGCTACTTAACTACAACATAGACTCTTTCTTGTGACTGTGTGTGTTTTCTCATAGCCTTTTAATAATTTCTTTTTTCCTTCTATTTAAATCAGTCACCATCTATTTCTGTTGCTTGCAACCAAAGATCCTAACAGATAAACCATCCCAAACATGTTCTCCAAACTTGGACAAAAATTCTTTCAGGGCTTTTTCTGATGATATTCTAATTGATAGATGTCTGTTTTTATTTACCATGTATGAGAGATATAAGAAATAACTGGTACGATGTTGAGGGAAGAACCTAAGAGATTAGAGTTTCCAGGGAATAGATTTGAAAGTAGTAATTCTTGAGCCAGTCTGCTAAGATTGGTAAACTTGGATCTGCAAGAGGAGGGTGCTCTAAATTATCGATAAGGTTGAATCCTGGATTAGGGACACACAGCCAGTTCTGCTTTTTGGCCTCTCCATATTGCCATCCCTTGCCTAATTGATAAATTTTATTCCAAAAGCACATTTGATGAGCTTTGCTTTGTCTCATAAATATTCTCTCTTAAAGGCAATTTTCTCACTGCATGTTCTTCTGGTGTGAACTCACTTCTGGATTTGGAATGAGCTAAATTCAATTACATTGTGAGTGAGTTTTTTGGCAGAATATGTTTTGATGAAGAAAAGACATTCTACTTTTCCTATAATTTTCTATTTCAAAGCTAAATTTATTTTTGCTTTTGAGATATGATTATACAGGGGTGATTCACAAAGAAATGAAGAGAGGACACTGTTTCTTCCCTTCCTTCCTTCCGCCCCTTCCTTTGCTTTCTATGTGCTAAACTGGACACTTGACTATATATATATAGTCAAGTGCATGTATTTATATACATATATAAAAATATATATATATGAAGTTGACATGATAGTTTCTTCAAATAATATGTTAAACAACATATACCTTTTAAATTTATTTATTATTATTATTATTTTTTGCGGTACGCGGGCCTCTCACTGTTGTGGCCTCTCCCGCTGCGGAGCTCAGGATCCGGACGCGCAGGCCCAGCGGCCATGGCTCACGGGCCCAGCCGCTCCGCGGCATGTGGGATCTTCCCGGACCGGGGCACGAACCCGTGTCCCCCGCATCGGCAGGCGGACTCCCAACCACTGCGCCACCAGGGAAGCCCCATATACCTTTTTTTAAAAAAAAAACCTTCAGGTGCTATCAGAGCTCTAGTTTGGTGGTATTGTAATTAAGACCTATTATTATGGAGAGAAACTTGTGTCAAGATTTGACACTAATTTTTGAGATTCACGGTTCCCTAGGTTTGCAGTCTCACGTTTCTTTGCTTCTCTGTGAATGCGCGCTCACCGTGCACACCTGAACCACTGGTGTACCTGACACAAGACTTCTCTCATGAGCTTTGTTTCATGTGTGTGTTGTCTGTGCCTCAAAAGTAACAGGCATGGCTTTCCCCATATTGTCAATCAACCACGCATCACTGGCAAACTGAGGAGAATGAGGTCACATGGGGCCTCCGGTCTGGTTCAAACTTGCCCTTCTTAATGTGACATGTGAAGTATGGGTTTTGTATGCCCTTTCTCTCTGTAAGTGCTTACGGGGGACTGATGTAATCTTCTGCTTGGCTGGGTAGGAACTAGCAAAGCAGGACTCCTTGTCTCACCATGTCAGCCTCTTCAGTTCAAAATTTGGAGATGGCCGCTGACATACTTCTGCTTTTTTTGCTCAAGGTAAAAACAATTTCACAATTTTCAACCAAAAGTATAGATCTGTCAAATGTATTGGAGATTCAGACTTTTAAGGGAAAATTATTATCTTCATTAAATTGCTGGAAGTATTATTTATAAAAGTCTAAAATGAGTTGCAGCTGTGGAAACAAAAAAGTATTATTTCTTCCAAATGACTAACCAGTAATAGAAAACCCAGGGATTTACTAGAATCCTTTGAAAGGTGAGTGGTGGTAATACCAGATGGCTGCCACCAGAGGGAGCTAGTGAATTTCACATGAAGTATTTCCCAAGTAGAAAAGAAGGGAAACTTTCTGTAAAAACAGAGGTTCTAAAATCTTACTTCGATGACTGGATCTCATCCAATGAACTGAAAATCTATAATTGTGTATCGATGTTTTAGTGTGATTTAAGGCTTAAAATATAATTATTTTACACTAATGCCTGTCCCTTCCCTCTCTCTTCCTCCGGAAGTGGCAGAGTAGGGTAAGGATGAAAGTTAAAGGGGAAATTTCCTAGATGCTTGCATATATGAATAAGTACTTTCACCTTCTGCACTCCACTCACAGCCCCCGCCAAATATTGATCACAAATAGAATAAAACGCAATATTAATTGCAAAATACATCCTGACATCCTGTTTCCAAATCAGATTAAAAATTCATGGTTAACTTCTAGTTGGTTGATGCATTAACTTTGTGTTATTAAAAGAAAATTCTGTCTGTAATCAACTTGCCTTTTTGTGTGAAGAAAATTGGGAGGAGATCCCTGAGAAGGAATTGCAACCCCTTTGTTTTATGTGCCTGTCTGTTTAAGGAGTCCTACCTTTGTATCTGGGCAGGTGAGGGACATTCAGGAATGTGTGTTTGTGCACGTGTGAGGGGGAAATCTGCTAACCTACCTCTGGGAGCTCTCTTCCTGTGTGCATTTATACATTAAGCATGGTCTTGGGAACGTGAGCTTAACTTATGCTTCTTGGAAGAGCTTAGGGCAATAATTATTTCAGATGTTAATTGGGGTTAATGGAGATGTTCTCTTAATGGACTTTCATTTAACCCAGATTGTGTCTTTTATTAAATTTATTTTATTTATTTTTCTATTTCTTCAACATACTGATATTATTCCAGGGACTAGCACTGCTCCTGGCTAGCTGAGTGCTCTCTACTTTCTGGATTTTAGAATTTCTGCTTCCTGTAGTTAATTTGTGTGTTTACCAATGGATGGTTTTGTTTCTTCAAAATGCCATTTGTAGTGGCTGAGCTTATCAGCTTAATTATGTGATGAAGTCAAATGTCACCTAAAGAGACCAACTGTGAAGGAAAATCTAGAGACTTTTTTTCTGTAAAACTTATGTTGAATAGTTTTGAAAAACTTCATAAGAACGAGTGAAAGAAAAGCCCCATTTATGTATGAATAAACATTTAAAAGCTGAAGAAAACATGCACAAATTCATCCTGAGGCTGAATCAGATTGCTTCACAATCTCCACACTAAAGAACACGGAACTAAAAGTCATGAAGACGCTGTACTCAAGATAGACTAGATCAGACGTCAATAAATGGACTCCAACTCAAAGGAGGGTTCTGGCCCTGAATTAACAGGCTGGCAAATAAAAATGCATGTGTGTTTCATGTTCAAATATGATGTGTAACATACATAAGTATCACAGTTTTTGATTCCTCAATTTAAACTGCCTTTTTGATTAATTGATCAACTATCAGACACTTTTGGACTAGAGGCATTAAAATGATAATCATGTTTACTGCCTTTAAATTCCCTGAGAAGTTAAAGCCAATAATTAAGGCAGAGAGATGAAGCAAGTCTAAAATGGAACACATATTTGATAAGGACAGCTGTGTCCATAGGTGCTGACCCAGGTTAAAAAAGAATCTACCAACAGTTCTATTGGAAAAGGCAATCATCAGATTGGTCTAAGATAAATGCGGGGAACTTTCTATCGGGCAAGAAGCTGCAGTTTTTCCAGGACCCCAATGTGAGAAACACTGACCATAACATTACCCAAAAGATAAATTATTGAACAATTGATTCTGTCAATGAGAGTTTTCTCAAATAGGGCAAAATATCAAAGTAAACAATAAACTGCTTATTCTTACAGAAGCCAACGTAAAACCCCCTGCAGCCAATCATTCAGCAGGTGTGTTACACCCTCTTTGCCCACCTGTCTTTCTCTGGTCAGTTCAACCTCCCAGCCCCACCATTTCTGTCATTATTTAATTTTGCTAAGTCCCCTTTTATAATTTCTATAAACAAGGTCCTTTTAAACAGTGCAACCTTTCAGTGTGGTATCTGACACGGTTACTAACAGACCCAAATTTATCTTCAGTTTCTCTACAATAGGAAGCCAACAGTAGACAGACCTATGTTCAGTAACTCGTGTTTTATTATTTTACCTTATTTGGAAATGATCTAGATAGTCAACGAAGTTCCATCATTTAATTTAATTTAGCAAAACTCTAAGGGTGTAGATTACCCAAGTGATTTGGGAAACTGTTTAAGTAGATACATAAAACAATTATTGTTTAAAAGTTCACCTAAAAACTCTTATTCGTTTACATCTATTTAATTCATTTGTTCTTAACAATCATACTTAGATTACTCCTGAAGATTTTAGAAGACATTAAAGCAAGTAGCCGTCTTATGTATGTATGTATGTATGTACGTAACTGCTGACAAACTTTGTAATAAAGCTAAAGTGCTGATTTGACTTTTCGTAAACCTACGTAGGACAAAAGTATTATACCTAATGTTGACATTTCTAAAGACACGTCTGTATTAATTAAACCAACAAACGTAAACTGCTTTTATTGACTAAAGATTAATCCTAGACCATGTGAATTTGAAAAGCATTTGGGTTAAGTTGTGTTATACTTTAATTCATATAAGTGATTGTTTTTAAACCAATTAAATAGAGCTCTTTTAGAAATTAATTTTGGTAATACCATCTGGAAGTGTAAAAATACCACATCTGTAATGTACATACATAAACATACAGACAGACACAAATAGAAATCTTTTAGCTTTCATTTGAAAACTTTAGCCATCAGTCAGGTACATTCATTTTTGATACTTCTGACAAACTTCCCCCAAATCAAAATTTACTACTTTATAAATAACAGTTGGAATAAATTAGTTTCCACTTGCTCGGATGGCTAAAGTATTGCTATTTGTGGAGAAGGGTTTTAAGATCTGTATTTGCTCTTGACAAGCAATCTTATGGCGGCTGTGGTGTAGAGTTTGGTGAAGAGAGCCCTTTTGCAGTTTGAATTTTAAAAAAGGTTTCTTTTCTTTTTGTTTTTCCCTTCTCTCTCAGGTGTCTGTGGGCTGTGTTTATCCTTCAAAGAGATGGTAAGATTTATAACTTCAAGAGACAGAGAAAGAACACAAGATTTTTTCCCTAAGGGTTTCAGGGTAATTGCTATTTAAAATTTTCTTTTCTTTCTTAAGTACAGGACAGTTTTGTTCCAATATCTTTATGTTTTATAATATCTACAAGCATTTTGAGAATTGGTTTTGGAATTGGTAAAGATAGGTGAGCTTCAACTTGCATCTAGAATTCTACTTCTGGTTTTGTAGAGATTTTCAAGACAGAGACAGTTGTTTCTATTAGTCCTTGAACCTTGGTGTCCAGCTGATCTACTTTCTGATTATTTGTAGGAGGGCAATTCTTAAGAAGGGGAATTTTATGTTGGATTTTTGTCGTAAGTCTAATTTTTCTTCTTTCAACCTGTTAGGGAGGCCCTAAGGCTATAACTGCCACATCATTTTCTTTCCTGCTTTTAACTTGGTCTTCCTTAGGTACCAATGAGACAGCTGTTTGTGATCAGAACTCTCTAACAATTTTCCTTTCAAAGGTAGCCAGTTCAAAAGATCCATCGTGAATATTTCTGTTTGTTTGCTTTTATTCAGGCCTCTGCCTAAAGTGTTTTCAGTTATGAATAACTGAAGATGGTTTCTCTAAAAACATCAGGCTACGAGAAACAAAGAAAGTGAGCCCCAAATCATGGGTGCTTCTATGTAGTTTTGAGTTCACCCATTTATTCTGTCAATGTTGTAGCTTTTAGAGCTGTTTGAATACACTTCTTTAAACTGGGCATTATACTAGGTAAGGAGGGAAGGAAGAGAAGAGACCCTCACCCAGTATAGAAGACACTAAGATATAAAGCTTTAGGTTAACATTCCTTTAATTTTGCTCCTTATAACTTTCTAACTTCCTGACTTTTTGGTATTTAATTCACAGCATCCTTGATTGTTTAGTATTTCTAATCCATTTGTGCTCTATAATCCATACTTTTCTAAGCACCGGCTGCATCCTTCAGTAAAACAGAGATGCCTATCCTTTAGGATCTTATGTTCTTACACATAACAGCAGTAACTGATGATTAAATCACAGAGTTAGTTAAAGGCTGAAAGGGCTTTGGAAAAAAAAGTAGGGTAGAGGAATGAAGATTTAGAGAAAAGTTTACAATTTTAAATAAAGTAGAGAGAGTAGAACTTATGAGGATGTGCCCTTTAAGCAGACCTGGAAGCAAGAGTGGAAATTAACCAGACAGATGCCTGTGAAGTGAACATTGCATTCATGGGGAACAGAAGAAGCTCAAGACCTGTCATGGGGATTTTCCTGGAATGTTCCAGGCAGAGCAAAGGGACTAGTGTAGGTGCAGTGAGACAAGAACTAAGGAGAAGGAAATGGTAGAGCCAGGTCATCACAGTGTAACCGCCCAGTGAAAAGAGCTTGGCTGTTCAGTACAATGAAAAGCAGTGGGGTGACAGAATCTGATATCTGAAAAGATTGTTTTGCCGCAGCTCCTTAAGGAACAGACAATAGAAGAATAGCGTAGAAAGAGCGAGACCTGTTCGAAGTCTTCTGCGTTAGTCTAGGGGAGAGATAATAGTGGCTTGGATTAGCCGGGTACCCATGAGTGAGCCCACATTATTGGGCTCCAGGTACATTTCAAAGACAGAGCCAAAAGGAGTTCCTACTTGTTAGGAGGCAGAATGACAAAGGGCCAAGTATTTTCTAGTTATTCCTTGGCTATAGAGTAGAAATCAGTGAGATGGGTAAAGGATGTGATGAAGGATTTGGTCTTGAGGGAATGCAAGGAAGAATTTACCATCATCAAAGTGAGGAAAGCAGACATTAGAGCAGATATGATGAGAGAGATTAGGATCTCAGTGTGCGCACCTGTCATTTGGGGATGTCTGTTAGACATCCAAGCTGACGTATCATGTTGGCAGTTGGACGTATGAGTCTGGGCTTCAGGAAAGAGTTCAAGGGTTACAATACATGTAAAGCAATTGTCAGCATATAAATGGTATGAGGCCATGAGACGGGATTAAATTACAGGAGGTAAGGATAGAGAAAAGAACCCAAAACAGAACCCTTGACACTCAAATTTAAAGGATTCGGGAAAAAGAGGAGAAACCACAAAAGTGTTCCCAAGAATGAAAATCAATGAAGTAGGAGGAAAATCAGGAGAATATTGTGTCCTGGAACCAAATAAATATGTGAAGGAGGAGGGAGAAATCATCTGTGTCGAATACGCTGATACTCAAGAAAGATGAGGACAAAACCTGGACATGGAATTAGCAATGGCGGAGTCACTGGGACCACGACAAGGGCCAGTGCCCTGAGCAGATTCTGATGTATCATGCTATGAAGTCCCAAATCTTTGTTTGGTCTTCTCTCTCTGGAAATGATGAGACGATGATTTATTTCCTAAATGTGCTATTAACATGTGTAGAGGTCCCTGGTCATCTTCCCATCTGAGGGATGCATACTTTTGTCCCTTTGAATTGACTCCTCTACTGATTCTGGATTTGTTTATTTTAGCTGTGGCGTCGGGGGAGAAGCATTGTCATCCTTGAGTTTTTCAAATTCTTTATCTACTCCAGCGAGGAGATCTGAAACTCTTTCTTAAACTAGGTGTATTCTTCTAAAGAGAGAAAAGAAAGATGAGGCACCAGAAACAAATTAAGCTCCCTTAACTGTAGTGTCATATTTTAGTAATAACATGCATTGACATTGTATAGTATGCCTGCTTTGACTAGTTAGAAAATTAATTTAGTAGTTCCCTACTTTGAAACGTACTAGGCAGTGTAGCATATAATTTAGGGGAGAACAGAGAATCCTGATTATTGATACCATTGCTAAAGTATAATACAATGACTGACATAGATAGGAACTCAGTGGCTGCCATTAGTAGAACTCTGTGTTGAAAGAATAATAAAAATTCCGCTATTGTTCTTTCATTATAGCATGATACAAAGTACTGACCAAAATAAATAATTGCAGTAAGTTTTATGTCAAACCTCAGAAGGTAAGATTAAGCAATTTGGCTATATTCAATGATTCCAATATCATAATTTTATTTGATGAAGAAATAATTCTATGGACAGACTTCCTATCTATGTGTATATCTGTGGTATCAATCCCTTATTTATTATGTAAACATAATTTGGTATTTAGATAATACACACACTGATATTTGTATTCTTATGAATGTTTTCTGGATGCGGGTATAAGTTGCCCAAAAATTTTAGGAAGAAATAACAACAAAGAAAACTTTCCACAGCAAGGTATATCCAAAATGATCGGATATAGAAGTAACAGCCCATAATTTCAGATTCCCGCTGAACCTTGTGGTCAACAGTACCCTCATCCAACTGCTTCCTGTGTATCGCACAGAATGGGAAATCACTGTTCCTCACTTTGGAATTTGCTCTGCATACGTTCAGCATGACACGAGTATTCTTGGATTTGCAAACATCAAGCCTAAATTACCTTAGGATGCATCGGGCTAAACATGCAAAAATGTGTGTGTAGCTACCAAAGCCAGCAGGGCTCTGACGTTCACACGTTGTCTTGTCATGTACACCTCGCTGCGGGAACACAGGACGGCAGTAAGGAAACGACGTGCGCCTGAGATCTTTGTGCGCCCATCTCATCCTTATCTCTTAAGTACATCCCAAAGAATCCTGGTGCCCAATTACTCTAGGCACTGAGGCCCAGAAGTGGAAAACTTTAATTGTCTCTCTAACGTGAGAAGCCACTTGAACAGCAGAATCAATTCCAAAGTAATTACTCTTCCTCAGGGTATCCCTATGAGGTTTATCTAGTGTTTAAAAAAACCCAAAATACAGTCCTTGAACTTTAGGTGGGCCGTGTGAATTGAGGTTCGGAATCCAAAGAATGTTGTTTTCTCTAAGTAATTGCAGGCTGTCTCGTGGGGAAAGCTGAACTACAACTAGAAAAGCAAAATTGTTTCCAGACAGTTTTCACAGTGAACGTGGGTGTATCAGCGAGGAACTTGCATGTTGTGTCGCACGCTGGGTGAAGAGATGAAGTGGACAGAGAGGTAGGGCTTTATCTTTCTATTTAATTTTCGGGGAAAGACGCCTCCGTTGACTAGACTGACGTGTCCTCAGAATGTTAAAATAAATCAATATTAGGCATGACTGTGTGATTAAATGGCCATGTGTTCACCGAAACCCATCCTCATCTTCCAGAAACTCATAAACAGCCAATAGCAATCATGGACCAGAACGTCATGGCAGACGTGAGGATGGGCACAGATGGAATGAACACCTAAGTGGTAGTCAGAATAAAGTTCCCAGCCCCCAGAATAGACTATATTCCACAAATGTGGTGAAGAGAAGTATTCAGAGGGAAATAAAGGGTTTTAAAAAAAATTTATTGAAGTATAGTTGATTTACAAAATAAAGGTTTTTATGTTTGAGAATTTCTGAGAAAGGAGGTTTGTTCTCTACCCACTGTTGACCAAACTCCTGAGAGACAGTAATGATAAAACCTCTAGATGGGTTTGGGGAAGCCGGGAGCAAGGGATACTACTCTTCTTCCTGGAGAATACCTGGGGAGAAGGTGAAACTCAAGTTGTGAAACTGCCCGTGATTTACCCAGGCAGCTAAATCTGAACCAGCTTCACAGATGTTCTCTTGCCTTCATGTAGAACCATAGGCTGCTTCCCACAAAACCTGGATAAGTGTGTAGGACGTGGGGAGAGAGAGACAAGAGGCCTGCATGTCGATTCTAGTGACGGCTTACAAGCACCTAAGAGGCTCATTGAATGAAGACCAGGTAGGATTGAAGACCAGAAGGTCTCCATGGAAGTCATGATACAGTGAGAAGCACATGGTTACTTCCCAGAAAGTCACAGCCACAGGGTTTGGGCAAAACTAAGCCCCTTAGAACTTAGAAGTTATCTATGTGGTATGCCACTTTCTGCTCTCTTTCCTTCTCATCCCTAAAGCTTGGAATATAGCTAAAATGGCTGGAAATCCAGCATCCATCTTGTACCATGAGTTGATCTGAAGGATGAAAACAAACGCTGGGATGGCTCGATGGTACACCCACAGCGTGGTCCTGAATGAGATGTGGGAACCCTCATAGGAGTTTGCTCACCTCTAGATTTATCTTACACGTGAGGTAAAAATTCCTCTTGTATTTAGCCACCTTATTGTATTTCATTTTTCCTTTAAAGGCAACAGAACCTAAGCTTAATTGGTTGTGGCCATCTCCCCAATGTCTGCCTACTGGGTCTGAAAGGCATGTCATACAGCTGCTCTCAAATATCTGTTTACAAATCCGGCCCATTCGGTTTTTTGGAGTGTCCCTTATTCCCTGCAGGTCCCTCAGGCTGCCTCCCCGCATTTACCACATCCTGCCCAGAGACACCAAGTTCCACAAAAACAAGCAATAATTAGGGCATAGTGAGAGCTCGGTTCCTACACTGAGCTCTGGGAAAAAAATCTCTGGGAACCAGTTCTGGGGAGAGAGAGAGAGAGAGAGAGAGGGAGAGACAGAAGGAGAGAGAGAGAGACAGAGAGACAGAGAGACAGAGAAGAAAGAAACAAGAAAGGAAGAAAGGAAGGAAGAAAGGAAGGAAAGGAAAAAAACTATCCAAGAGCTTATTTTACTAACTGAACTGAAAACTTCGTGTGTGTGTGTCTCTGTGTATGTGTGTGTGTGTGAAAATTCCACCTCTAGATAAAGAAAATTCTAGCAGGTAAGAAATTTAAAGTACATAGTAAGCAAACTAACAAAATACATAGCAATGAGCGTTTGGGGCTTCTGGTTTTGGTTTTTCATTTGGTTTGCTTAATGCAAGGGTATATGTTAGGAGCTGTTTCTTTCTCACAAAGTTTTAAAATCTTAGTGCAGGTCACTCTGCTGTAATACAACTCTGACTATAGAGAAAACTATGACGATGCTTGTTTTCACCCATAGGCAATGGCAGAATTGAAGAGAGAAACAGATCTTTCTAACTACCATACCGGGGCTCTTTGTGTTCAATTGTGGGAAGTATTTATTTTTATTCCACGATATTAAGAAGAAATGGATCATATTGGTGAAATGGATCCAGCCAGTGAATGAGAAGAAAACATTGTTATCTTGATTATTGTACCGAATGTTGGAGAAATGGAAGTCCATCTTCAGAGTAAAGGCAGCAGGAGCTTGGGCGGTTGCCCTGCCAACAAGCTGAGAAAGCTCTGTGTTGGAGGATGGAGAACAGGCTGATTTTCACACTTCCGAAGTGTTAAAGCAAAAGTGGGCTTTGTGAGGTTTAGAAAATGCATCTCTTTAAAATGCTGCAAGATAGAAAGTGGAAACCACCCAAATGCCCATCAGCTGGTGAAGGTGGTATATCCATGCAATGATATATCATCCCAGTAAAAGGGATGCAGTTCTGATTCACGCTACCGTGTGGATGGACTGTGGAGCCTTTAACCATCACAATGACTTCGACTGTGAGTTTACACTGTTCTGTGAACAGACTAAAAACTACGGAACGGTACGAGATTCAATGGGTGAATTTTATGGTGCATAAATGTACTCAATAAAGATATTTAAAAGAGGGGAAAAGTGGACAGAAAATATTTTTAAATAATGCAAGACTAACTTCTTGAAGTAAAAGTCATTTTTCTTCCCATATCAGAAATGAACTACCTCAAAGCGGTTGTTTGAGCTTGTACCATATGACTCTAAAGCAATCATATAGTTCACCGCATTTAACTATCTAAATTATGCAATCTGGCTAAATCCACGGTGACATGACACAGCAAATATTTTCCTGCGGAACAACAAGCCCATTTTAAAATGACACATTTACAGTTAATTTAATAAGGGTGTTTTTTTTAAGGGATAAGGACCAAAACCCAAGTTAACTTAAATGCGCACAGTGCAGCACAAATGGAAACACATTTATGTAAATTACATATGAATTATTCAGTACTCAGACACCAATCTGATTTTGCATTAAATTATATGGATAGAGGCTCCCCAATCTTGACACAAATTAAATGTTTACAGAGTTTGGCCCTCTCTTCTTCCCTGCCCTGAATGGGGATTAGGGAATGACCTTCACTATACGTAGTTGGGTCTTTCAAGTTTTCCCCAAATGGCAGGCAGTAAACTCTGCTTGAAGCCATTGCTTTAAAGGACTTCAACCAGATATCATTATGTGCATATCTGTAAGTCACCCTTAGGCACCGTGGGGAATGAAAAGAAGCCCCAAACCCTGCCTTCAAAAATCTTAACGTCCAGCAGGAGAGAGGTTATTGACCAATAAGAAGTTAATAAAACTATTATCATAGGATGACCCCTTAGAGGATACCCATGTGGGTCTTCGAGGCAGCTTGGTATTTATCACAGGTCTGAAAATATACACAAGGAGTTAAGTTCAAGTAACATATAAATACAGTCCTGTTGCCAGCTATGCACAAATTTTGACATGTGCAATTAACTAGTTCTGCTATTCTCCTATTATATCTGTATTTTAAAATCTCTATAGTTCCTATCTAGGCCCCAAGCAGCTGAGAAAAAATTTTAGGGTATAATTTCCATTTTTCTTTCACTCTCCAATTTGGATTGACTTACTGTCTGTCCTTAAACTCCTTGTGGTAGATTTGGTCTTAGAAAGAGTAACCAATAGAGGGCAGCAGAGAGGAGTGGTGGTCGGCCCATCGTGGATTCTAGCCCAAACCTCTATTCCTGTACTAATTTCTCACATTGGGAAATCCTGATTTCACTTTTTTTTTTCTTTATGGTCACTGACACAGATGTTCTAGTTATTTGTCCTTGGGTCCTCTACGTGTGGTGGCATTGCCTCTGTCCACTTGTCCTGTTTTCATAGATCATTATGGGGGAGGGGAGCTTCCTCATTTTTTCAAATTATCATTCTTTAGATAATTACATTTCTTCCCATCAGACCTTGGATATGCTCCCATATTTCCATCCCCCTTACCCCTCTCTCCCCATCATGCCAATCTATAGTCTGTTACATCTGTTTTGGTTTCAAAGATTACAGAAAATTATCTTGCACATAAAAAACCTCCCTGATGTTTATTGCAACTTTTAAAATATATATTGAGTGAATCGGGTGAATTCTGGGCCGACTAACCGTGGTGGAAGTTCTGTGACGTCAAGGTAGCACTGTAAGAAATAAAGTGCAAAAGTAAGTGTAATTTATACATCACCGTGTTACAGCAAAAATTGTGAACCAGGACCCTGGGTGAAGTCTGGATGATGTGGGCTGACAAGGCCCCGACAGTCTAAGGAAAGAAATTAGAAGCCCCTCTGAACTAGGTATTCAATTCTTCACTTTCCTTCAGAGGTTACAGGATAAGCTCGGCGCAGCTAGGGCTCCCCTTGAACCAACATGCATCTCGACTATATTCTACCCTTTGAGATTTTGCTGTCTACACTCAGTGATAGTGAGCAAAAGTGGAAGAAAGCTTTCTTATGTCTGAGTTGTTATTTTTGCCCGTTTTTCAAGTCTGCACCAGCCTTTGTGGTCTAGTCTCTTTCACAGGCCAATAGGGATCAATTTTCCAGAAAAGTAACAGCAATTCTGTCTGAAAATTTTTAAGACAGGAGTTGGGGAGGGGAGGTTTGGAACTGATAACTAGATTGCTGGAAAGGAGATAAACGTAAGATATAGAAAGTCCTTATCTCGACATTTCATAGGCAGAACATACACAAAGAGCTAAGACCTCTCTGAGGTTCAAAAATACCAAGGACATTTTCCATCTCTGGGACACAAGGCCAGTGTAGGGACAGAAAATGTGGTGGTTCCTTATCGACCTCTAAGGATGTGAAACAAGTTCCTCTACTAGGAAGCTCAAGCCTTCCTTTATGGGGTGAGAAGCACGGGGACAACTAAAAAGTTAGAGAGCTCGCGTTTCTCAGCCTAGCGTTCATCCCTGGAGGTCCCGGTCACTAAGCCATCGAGGGAGAAAGTGAACAGTGGCCAGAACAGAGCCAGCCTCAGTGCAGCGTGGGGTGCAAAATCGCCCACGGCAGCAGCCCGCGCATCTCCAGAGCCAAAGAGGTGCCCGTCCACGCAGTTCACTGTGGAGATGGTCTAAAATGCGAGGCACCTGTCATGTGTCGCAGAAGTGATAGCTGGGAAGCTGGAAGGCCTTGCCTGTTGACCTTCCTCAACACATTTTGCTTTTGACTGCTTTTAATATATGTTCACTTCTTGGAACAGTTTTTGGAATTCTCTGCATTTGCAAAATCCTTAAAGGACCAACTTAATACATACTTATGAAATCTGTTCTATATGTAAGACATTCATATAAGACATTCTATATGTTGTGGATATATTCACACCAGTGTCAAAAATCTACTTACATTACCTTACACGTACAAAGGAAATGCAGTATAACTTTTTAGTATTCTATCTTTGATTCAGCTCATCCTATAAGCCTCTCCCCAGTGGATAGTGGAAAACTTAAGACAGTCTCTCAGTCTCTTCCAGTTTTAACAGTTTCCTTTCCATAAATAATCTTCAACTATCTAAGTTCAATTCTTTTTTAGGGATGATATAAATCAAATAACTTGGTCCCCAGTAAACGCTCAGTCTTTCAGAGCTCTGCTTTCACCTTCTCCCCAGATTGAGGTCTGGGTGAAACGCGGGCGTTAATGTGTGCTCATAGCACGTAAAGTGGAGGCAGGAGGGAAATCCTGACCTCTGATTGGTCCTGGGGTGGGTGCCATTATCATGGTCTACTAAGCAGCTCTTCCGCTAGCTTCCCAGAGCTCTGTGGGCATCGTCTGATGAAGACCACGACTTGGTCAGGACCCAGTAGTCCTTCCTGTTGTGTTGTCCTCCTGCAGGTGACAGCATGTGGTGACAACTCTCATTTGATGTCTGCCCCACAGCTGGCCCAGAAACCTTTTCTTTCTTGTTTATTTTCTCCCTCTGTAGCTAATTGGCACTCAACCGAGAGGACTGTGGGAACTTCAGGATTCTTCCTGCCCCACAGGGGATAGATGGATTCCAGGAGTGCTTTTCCTCTGTTCAGCCAGGCTGTGCTCTCACGTTTCCTGAGATGCTGCCCCATTGACATTGGTGCACAGTCTCCCTGGGATGCTGTCTCCTGCAAGACTCCTAGTGGACAGAGGTTCGACGGGCTTCCTCTTTTTCAGATTTCCATTCCAACGACTTACCTGCAGTGGTGGTTTAGAGCATATCCGCAGACACTTTGACACTCTTTACACAAAAAGTGGTGTTTAACCTCCCATTGCATATGGGTCGTCCTTAGAAACTCTTCTCTAAAGACTTGATACATTACTTTTTAGGCTAGCCAGCCAAGAGGAAACTGTTTCTGCCTCATCTCTTGATCTCTCTCTCTCTCTCTCTCTCTCTCTCCCTCTTCTTCATAAGTCTCCATGTAAGAAGTCCATCTATCTTGAATGTATTAGATTGAGAGATAAGGTGAAGGGACTGCACAGGGTTAGACAGAAATACCCGAGGAGCCTCCAACATCCCCCTCCCCAGATGTTGAAATCCTCCCAGCCTGGCACCAGCCCTGTGACACAGCTATCCTTCCAAAGATTCTAGCCCTCACTAGTGTTGACTCAGCTGATGCAGCGTGGGGCAGAGCCTTCCCATACTGCCGATACAAGTTCTTTTAAGGCATTAGATTTCAGGGTGGTGCCTTACAAACCTGTAGTGACTGGAACACGCCTTCACCTTCCCTTTAGGACTTGAGCTGGAGAGGGAAGGACAAGATCTCTGTATTCCAACCCTTCTTTCTCTTGATCAGCCTTTCCTTTCCCGACTACCTAAAACCTGAAAGTATAAGCTTTCCATCTCCTCCTCAAGCCTTGCTAAGGTTTTTCCTTCTTAAATTCTGTGATTAGTTCAGCAAAGCCTGCCTCTTGATCCATAAAATGGGAGCTAAAGAACTTCAGAAAAATGTAGTTTTATTTCAACAAAGCTCAGCTTTCAAGATTACTGCCTGGTGCAGGATTCAAAGCAGTCTGTGATTTGAAAGCTGATCTGTGACTCTTCTGTTCAGTACCATGTTCTCCTGCATGAGATCTTTGCATAGCCAAGGAAAAAGAAGGCAATGAGGAAAGGCGACCTAAGGAGGAAATGATGATGTGTCATTTTGTCAAAATTAAAATGGTACCTACTTTAGACAAAGAAGCAGAAAACATATTCCTTGTCTTTGAATAGCTTTTGCGTTATTTCTAGAAGCAAGAAACAGATACAGAAAGTCACACACTCACTCATACACTGAAAGCTCCTCGTATTGTCAGTTTCCAAGTGAGCGACGCAAACAGTGTTTGCATATTCGGTGAGTCAGATCATTTGCGATTGGAGCTATGAAAGATGGTTTCAGGAGGGCAGGACTTGAAATGGTCCCCAAAACCAGACAGACAGAAAAACAGATGAAGAAATAGGAAGGGTGACTAGGCAGGGGAAGCAGGATGAGGTGAGCAGGGACATAGCATCTGGAAAGCAAGACGTATATGCAGAGTAGTGCCGGGTGGAATTTGAGAGAAGTGCTTGTGTACATGTCCAAGGGACTAGAGGAAAATCAGAGCAGTGAGTGGTAGTGGGTTAAACCAACAGCTGAGGGATTCAAGCATTATAATCCTTATTGGGGTAATTGGGATCCAGGAAAAGATTTTGAGCAGGAAAATGACATGGACTGAACACAATTTAGAAAAATGATTGATTCTGCCAGTAATGCATGAGATGATTTAGAGTTGTCAAAATGCTGTGAGAATCCACAGGAGACTATGCTGCAATGTATGTAAAGTTCTTAAGGCAGAGAATGGAAGGATGTAATTGTTCGATTAATATTAGTTATTGTTTTCAATGCCACTTTAATTCTGGCTGACATGAATAGGGAAGTTGTATTCTTAAAGAGGATGGTAATGCATCTGGATTTGAAAAAATGAGTAAAATCTATAAGTAAATAACTAGAGTCTCTATTAAGAAAATGTAGTAGCAAGAAAAGAGTGGAAACAAGAAAGTGACATGACTGTTGAGATTCTATGTCGGGGTCAGTTTGGTTAGATTATCCATCGAGTGCACTCAAACGTAAAATTTTGTTTGGAGACAAATCACTATATGCCGTCAACATTCTGGTAAATAATTTATATAATAATAATAACAGCTTAATATATGCCACGTACTATAGTGAACACTTTACATTTTCCCAGTGTAGTCCTCACAATAAACCATGAGATAAGCAGTATCGTTAAGCCGGTACCACAAATTCAGGTTAGTTGCAAACCTAAAAGGTGGTATATTTAGGATTCAAACCTGGCTCTGTCTAATTGAGCCTGAGTTTTAATTATTCTCTTTATATCACTGTAGGTTTTAGTGAGTCCAGGCGGAGCCAATAAAGACTTTGGATCAGGAAGGTAATATAAATAAAATTGTAATTTAGGAAGGTTCTGCTGGCTCTGGTGTATTGGATAGATTGATTGGAGTGAAATTAGAATCTGGAGCCCAATGAAGAGGGTTATTACAAGATTCTGTGCAAGTATTGAGGACTTGAACCATGATGGATGTCATAGGATTAGAGATAGATCAAGGGTAGGTACAAACGGGAGACTGGAAATGGAAGACGATGGTGATATTTCAAAGCATAGTAAGATATTGATAGCAATATTCAAAAAAGGAAATACAAGAGGCAAATATGGATTGTGAGAGGCTGGGAGGAAGTGATGGAAAGGAGAGTGGACGACAGTGGATTTGATTTCGAATGTGCCTTAGTTTAAGCTGTTATTTATTACAACGTGGTGGAAATGTGTCAAAAGTTGTTTAAATATAGTCTGGAGCTCAACATGTAGGAATGAGTGTGTGATCTACATATAGCCTTTGAAATGTCTGACAGCACTTGAGGTAAAGTGAAGGTATGTAACTTTGGGCTAACAAAATCAACACAAAGTGGGTGACGTGAGCTATTTTTATTAATGTTTCCCCAAGTTACCCATCTTAGAAGTGATCGTTCAGTATTTTCATAGAACTAGGTAGTTTTCTAAATCTCAGTAAGAGGGCAGATGTCTTTTCTTATAAGAGCATCTCAACTCCAAATGTGACTAAGTTAACCTAAAGCTGTGTTTTTGGCAATGGGAACAGAGCTAGCACAAGGAAGTATTATAATGCTGAACACCTACCAGGTGACTGGTAGGAAGCTCTGAATCAGGAGATTGGAGAGTGAGGCCTTGTCAGTATCACTCCAGTGTCATCTGGCAGGAAGAAAATTCTCTGATGTTAATGAGTGGTCCTCATTATCTTGATAAAAAGCACCATAAAATAAAGAACTGTGATTCGGCCAACTACTACAGCTTGCTATTTCCCTTAAAAATCATTTAACTCCTTTTCCCTTTGCTCTAACAATAACCTCCTGGTCATTATTTTGTTCCCACCGGGGGACCTGGCATTGCTTGTCAATCGGCAGTCAAAAATCTCATGAGCCCACAAAAAAGATTTCTTCCTTGGGTTGTGCTTATCTCTGGGAAATTGAAAAAAAAACAAGAGTAAGAAAAATCCACATAGCAGACCAGGTGCTGGATTTAGAGTGACTATATAGAGAAGCAAATTCCCCTTGAGGCAATTCCTTAAAAAAAAAATTGGCCATCTCTTCTTATAGCTTTTTTCTTGAAACATGATATAAACATGGTACAGCTACATCTTTGTAGTATGTAAGATTGCCAACGGGATGGGGGTAGAATGAAGAGAGAGAGAGAGAGAGAGAGAGACAGGGAGACAACCTTGGAAAAAACTGGAAGATTGGTAATATAAGGAAATGAAATGCACTGGGATCCATTAAAGGATAGAGAGAAAGTGCAGTTAGGGAGAAGGATGAAAAAGCTATCCCATCCTAGCAGCCAAGGCAAGAAATACTTTGTAGGTCAAGTGCTGCAGAGGACAATGTTACATAAGGAAAAATAAAATTCATTGAATTTGCGATTAGATGGTTAAGAAAAACATGGTTTGGGTAAACAGTCAGAGACACAGGCTAGATTTTAAAGGCATGTAAGGAGTTGAGGACATAGAGAATTGTGATGGCAGTCAATTCTTTTTCATAAGTCTGATGTACAGAATTAGGTAAAATATGAGACTGGCTTGTGGCTAGAGAGAAGGTTTGCTGAGCTTTTGCCGGAGGGGATTGGCAAGGTATGGTGTGGGGTGGGACAAAGGTCAGCAAGATGAGCGTGGAAAGTGCAAGCTGATTCTTTCCCGGGGGGTGGATATCCACATTGTTTCCCCAAATAGAAATTGTACTTTACAATTGAGGCTGTTACAGGAAACGGCCTTATTCTGGGGGAATGCTCCTTGAAATTGCATTTTTGAAAGTAGATATCTATAAAATGTTATGACAACCTCTTGAACAAATGTCACATTTTGAACTTTCATAGCCAGTGTTCATATTTCCACAATCTTCCCAATGTCAGGACATTTTATTTTAGCAAATTCTGCATGGTAGAGAATGGAGTGATAAATGTCAGTTTCTTAACTGCATGAAATGGGATTCTCCCCCTATCTCTGTTGCAATGCAGATGAAGCTTGTGCCATTAACTAGGGCTTATCATGAAAGTCCTGGATCATTTGAGTGGCAGCTGAGGATTTTACAAATAGCAGATCAATTCAAGTGCCTTTCTCTGAATCTGACAGCTCTGCATAATCTGACGCTCTTAATGACTCCCTCCTTCTTGAATACACTCTTCCCAGGAATTTTGCTTTCTAACTCGCGGGAGTTTCTTTCCCTGAATCTGAACGCTTCTTTTTGTTCTTCTAAAGTGGCTCCACCCAGTGCCTCACCCCTGTTTTGGATTTATGGCAGCTTTCACCCTTTTCTCCCCTCTTTTCTCTAGAGATATTTTCCATCATTATCTCATCCAATCTGATATCTGTCACATTTATATGACTTGCTCTTATGTTTTATCAGTGCATTTATTTTGGTGTTTTTTTCTGTACAGCTTCCCAAATTTTATTGCAAAGTCCATCATCACTTCAACATGGACATGTATAAAACTCACCTCTGCCAATATATATAAATACATATATATACGAAAAAAGTATAACATATTTGACCACAAAAATGTTAAAGCAAACTACGGCTCAAAAATATCATAAGCAAATGACAAATGAGGAAAAATATTTTTATCAAAAAAAGATTCATTCTTAAGAAGCTCTTATAAACATATTTTTATCAACACCCCAGTAAAAAGATTGGAATGAACTTACAATTTACAAAAAAAGTTATTAAACAAATAAAAATGATAAATATTCATACTCCTTAGTAATAAAAACACATGATTTAAACTAAATGAAAGATATTTACTCCCCCAAAATAAGCAAAGCTGAATTAAGATTAATACTCAATGTGGTCAAAATTACAAAGGAACACTATTCTTTAATATAAAATGTAAAAATAATGCAACATTTTCTAAAGGAAAATATGTATCGAGACAAAAATATTTATAACTGTTGACTCAGTACTTCTATTTCTAAGTTTCTACTCTAAAGAATAAAATCACATATTTGCATCAAGATTTGGATACAATGATTCCTACCTCAGTAGTACTGCCATCAGTATGCAACATCCCTCCAAAAGCAACATTTGCCATGATCCCACTAAGTGCTAAGTGGCCAAGGTTTGCCTGCCTGCACTAATGTGGGCAGTTTCATTGTCCACATCATGCTCACATACCCCAAACTGCACTAAGTCCTATTAATTTCACAAGAGACATAAAACTGGACATAAACCTGAGAAAATGTATGGTAACTCCATCAAAAATCCTAAATTATGTGCACGTGTATGCTGACGTGGGTGGCTCCACCATCTCTCTCCTAGCCCATGAGGGAGCTGACCTTGGACAAAGATGCTGTAAGACTGTAGCAGACTTAAAGTGTCTAGACTCTCTAGGGAAAAAAAAAAAAAAGAATGACAATGAAAGTATATGCAAATGTCCAATTATCCCAAATTATTTTGTTTTGGTTCCATAATTTTGAAACATCAGG
Source organism: Aethalodelphis obliquidens (assembly GCF_003676395.1). Classification (NCBI taxonomy): domain Eukaryota; kingdom Metazoa; phylum Chordata; class Mammalia; order Artiodactyla; family Delphinidae; genus Aethalodelphis; species Aethalodelphis obliquidens. Next base: position 24,260,771 of record NW_020837963.1, on the reverse strand, counting down.
TCTCTTGTAGGGAGTCAATAGACTCTATTCAATCATTTTTGCCCACCTGGGTTCCTCTCATTCTGTATAATTAATATGAAGCCTTGGTGGTATCTGTCAGAGTTTATAGTCTGCAGCATCCTTCATTCTGTGGAGGCTGGGCTACACACTTCTCCTATTTCTCTGAAGACATCCTTTGTTACATACACATACACAGATACACACTCTCACACTAGCAGTATAAGCTAAAGATTAGAAAAGTACTAGCTGGTCTCAAAGTAATATTTTTCTAATTAAAGCTACTTTGCCTTAAGAAAAAATTTCACATTGACTTTGTTATAAATACATGACAAGGTAATGTCAAGATGCAGTCCTTAAAACTTTCACCCCTTAAATCTTACTTGTGGAATAGCTATGTCTACAAATAATGAGCTGAGTTTGAAACTGAACCTTCAAAATAAAACCCAGGCTCTTGAAATTCTAGCAATCTGGTCTAACAGTGTGCTGTCGAAGCAGAGAACACAGAGGAGTCGTGATCTAGCCAGGAAGCATCAATCAGACATCACGTGCTGGGGAGAAGGCTCCTCTCGCTCTCAAAATTCTCAAAATACCACTGAGTTTTAGTTGCTGGTGCACAATATTGCTTGTTTCTGGGTAGTGGAATACCCTGTTGCTAAATAATGCATTGGTAACTCTATTGATAGAAGTGGATGCTGCTTTGACAGGAAAAGTGTCCAGATTTCCTGTTGTGGCATGGGAGATTAGGTGGCATATGTCATTTGAAAAAAGCCCTGCTAGCACAACATATTTCAGAACTGCTTCTCCCTTGGCAAGTCTAAAATAGACATGTGGGAAATAGCAGATGATTCATGGACCACTTGAAATTTAGTCATAAGCATAAATGTACTAAGACTGTCCAACAGGTCTTCACATTCATCAGCAAGGATAGGGGCTGTAATTGGGTTAATCCTGTGAAGTTGGATATAAAAGTGGAATAAAAAGAATGTACTCTTCTCCAGATCTGCAGGAATATATTTTTATTTTCTGTGAGTATTGGAATGACATGGGGGTGGGGTAAGAGATGAAATTTTAGGTTTGGGGGAACTTAAGCATGTATCCTAGAAGAAAGTCGGCTCCTGGAAATTGTGGAATGAAAGACAACAGCAAAAAGATGTGATAATTAAGAATTAAGTGTAATCCAAAGTACTTACAGGTGTTTTCTTAATAATAAGCATTCCTTTAGAACTTATTGGAATCTAAAGACTGTTTTGCAGGTCAGTTTATTTCAAGGGCGTTCCTTTTGTTTACATATAGTATGTGTATATAATTGCATATTATACTATATATGTTATTCAGGTGCAACTATCAGAGCCTGCCTCACTCGAAACTTGAGTTTTCTGCAAACCCTCCAAGGTTTGCTATAACAAAGGACTTGCCCTGCTGTTCCCCCACCTGGAATGTTCCTTCTCTTGATCTCAGCTGTCCCATCTCAGCTGCCTTATCCTGACCACCTAGTTCAAGGCACTCCAGTAGTTCTGACTCATTTCCCCTTTTACGTTTGCTTCACTCATAGCACATACCATAATCTGAGATTGTCTTATTTACAATTTGACTCCTGTTTGACGTCTTTCTTTCCCATTTCTCTCAGGGAATAAAAGCTCCCTGAGGGTAAGGTCCTGGTCTATCCCCGTCAATCACTGGGGAACCATGGTGCCTGGCAATGGTAGATTCTTAATAAATATGTGTTGACTTCATTGAATGAAGTCTATTTATCAGGTGCCAATTTCCCTCTGGGGAAAATAGCACATAACTTGGGCTCTCACAGAGCCACAGTTATCGTGTTGACAAGTAAAGACTTCCTGTCAGGGCAGCTGTTCATTCAAAAGTGACAAGTAGCACACTGCTGTCACTTTCTATTCACACCAGCCTGGTGCCCGAAAGAACCGCCAGCTGCCAGTGTTGGGCTGAGGCTCGGCTCAGAAAATGGAATCGGAGTCTCAGAATTTTTCATTCACAGTCATCAAATTGACCGCTTAACAATCCGATTCTTGGCAAACTTCTTCTTCAGAGACTAGTCACTGGTAACCATTTCTTACACTATAGATAGATGAGGACCACTTTATATTTGTTCTATGGCATAAGCACTGGACTTTGAGAGGTATACAAGTATTTAAGCTTATCATAAGTGATTTCTGCACTTAAGAAAATAGAAACACAGATAGGACATATAATATTTCACAATTGTTTGTCAGATTTGCTGAGTAAGGTACAAAATTCATGAGGAAAAAAGTTTTCTGGTGATTGGAACCAAGATGGTGGAGTAGAAACACATGATCTCACTCCCTCTTGCGGGAACACCAGAATCACAACTAGCTGCTGGACAATCATCGACAGGAAGACACTGGAACTCACCAAAAAAGATACCCCACATCCAAAGACAAAGGAGAAGCCACAATGGGAGAGTAGGAGGGGCACAATCAAATTTTGCCACAACAAAATCAAACTGCATAACTGCTGGGTGGGGGACTCACAGACTGGAGAACACTTATACCACAGAAGCCCACCCACTGGAGTGAAGGTTCTGAGCCCCACATCACGCTTCCCAACCTGGGGGTCTGGCAATGGGAGGAGGAATTCCTAGAGAATCAGACTTTGAAGGCTAGTGGAATTTGATTGCAGGACTTCAGCAGGACTGGGGGAAAAAGAGACTCCACTCCTGGTGGGCACACACAAAGTAGTGTGTGCATCAGGACCCAGGGGAAGGAGCAGTGACCCCAGGGGAGACTGAACCAGACCTACCTGCTAATGTTGGAGGGTCTCCTGCAGAGGCAGGGGATGACTGTGGCTCACCTTGGGGACAAGGACACTGGCAGCAGAAGTTCTGGGAAGTACTCCTTGGCATGAGCCCTCCCACAGTCTGCCATTAGCCCCACCAAAGAGCCCAGGTAGGCTCCAGTGCTGGGTCTCCTCAGGCCAAACAACAAACAGGGAGGGAACCCAGACCCACCCATCAACAGTCAAGCGGATTAAAGTTTTACTGAGCTCTGCCAGCCAGAGCAATACCCAGCTCTACCCACCACAAGTCCCTCCCATCAGGAGACCTACACAAGCCTCTTAGATAGCCTCATCCACCAGAGGGCAGAGAGCAGAAGCAAGAAGAACTACAATCCTGCAGCCTGTGGAAAAAAAGCCACATCCGCAGAAAGACAGACAAGATGAAAAGGCAGAGGGCTATGTACCAGATGAAGGAACAATATAAAACCCCAGAAAAACAACTAACTGAAGTGGAGATAGGCAACCTTCCAGAAAAAGAATTCAGAAAAATGATAGTGAAGATGATCCAGGACCTCGGAAAAAGAATGAAGGCAAAGATCGAGAAGATGCAAGAAATATTTAACAAAGGCCTAGAAGAATTAAAGAACAAACAAAGAGATGAACAATACAATAACTGAAATGAAAACTACACTAGAAGGAATCAATAGCAGAGTAACTGAGGCAGAAGAACAGATAAGTGACCTGGAAGACAGAATGGTGGAATTCACTGCTGCAGAAGAGAATAAAGAAAAAAGAACGAAAAGAAATGAAGACAGCCTAAGAGACCTCTGGGACAACATTAAACACAGCAACATTCGCATTATAGGGGTCCCAGAAGGAGAAGAGAGACAGAAAGGACCAGAGGAAATATTTGAAGAGATTATAGTTGAAAACTTCCCTAACATGGGAAAGGAAATAGCCACCCAAGTCCAGGAAGCTCAGAGAGTCCCAGGCAGGATAAACCCAAGGAGAAACATGCTGAGACACATAGTAATCAAATTGGCAAAAATTAAAGACAAAGAAAAATTATTGAAAGCAGCAAGGGATAAACGACAAATAACATACAAGGGAACTCCCATAAGGTTAACAGCTGATTTCTCAGGAGAAACTCTACAAGCCAGAAGGGATTGGCATGATATACTTAAAGTGATGAAAGGAGAGAATCTACAACCAACATTACTCTACCCAGCAAGGATCTCATTCAGATTCGATGGAGAAATCAAAAGACCCAGCAAGGATCTCATTCAGATTCGATGGAGAAATCAAAAGCTTTACAGACAAGCAAAAGCTAAGAGAATTCAGCACCACCAAACCAGCTCTAAAACAAATGCTAAAGGAACTTCTCTAAGTGGGAGATACAAGAGTAGAAAAGGGCCTACAAAAACAAACCCAAAACAATTAAGAAAATGGTCATAGGAACATACATATTGATAATTACCTTAAATGTGAATGGATTAAATGCTCCAACCAAAAGACACAGGCTTGTTGAATGGATACAAAAACAAGACCCATATATATGCTGTCTACAAGAGAACTACTTCAGACCTAGGGACATATACAGACTGAAAATGAGAGGATGGAAAAAGATATTCCATGCATATGGAAATCAAAAGAAAGCTGGAGTAGCAATATTCATATCAGATAAAATAGACTTTAAAATAAAGAATGTTATAAGACACAAGGAAGGACACTACATAATGATCAAGGGATCAATCCAAAAAGATGATATAACAATTATAAATATATACACACCCAACATAGGAACACCTCAATACATAAGGCAACTGTTAACAGCTGTAAAAGAGGAAATCGGCAGTAACAGAATAATAGTGGGGGACTTTAACACCTCACTCACACCAATAGACAGATAATCCAAAATGAAAATAAATAAGGAAACAGAAGCTTTAAATGACACAGTAGACCAGATAGATTTAATTGATATTTATAGGACATTCCATCCAAAAACAGCAGATTACACTTTCTTCTCAAGTGTGCATGCAACGTTCTCCAGGATAGATCACATCTTGGGTCACAAATCAAGCCTCAGTAAATTTAAGAAAATTGAAATCATATCAAGCATCTTTTCTGACCACAACACTATGAGATTAGAAATGCCTTACAGGGGAAAAAACATGAAAAACACAAACACGTGGAGGCTAAACACTACATTACTAAATAACTAAGAGATCACTGAAGAAATTAAAGAGGAAATCAAAAAATACCTAGAGACAAATGACAATGAAAACACGACAACCCAAAACCTATGGGATGCAGCAAAAGCAGTTCTAAGAGGGAAGTTTATAGCTATACAAGCCTACCTCAAGAAACAAGAAAAATCTCAAATAAATAATCTAACCTTACACATAAAGGAACTAGAGAAAGAAGAACAAACAAAACCCAAAGGTAGCAGAAGGAAAGAAATCATAAAGATCAGAGCAGAAATAAATGAAATAGAAACAAAGAAAACAATAGCAAAGATCAATAAAACTAAAAGCTGGTTCTCTGAGAAGATAAACAAAATTGATTAACCATTAGCTAGACTCACCAAGAAAAAGAGGGAGAGGACTCAAATCAATAAAATTAGAAATGAAAAAGGAGAAGTTATAACCGACACAACAGAAATACAAAGCATCCTAAGAGACTACTACAAGCAACTCTATGCCAATAAAATGGACAACCTGGAAGAAACGGACAAATTCTTAGAAAGGTATAACCTTCCAAGACTCAACCAGGAAGAAATAGAAAATATGGACAGACAAATCACAAGTAATGAAATTGAAACTGTGATTAAAAACCTTCCAACAAACAAAAGTCCAGGACCAGAAGGCTTCACAGGTGAATTCTATCAAACATTTAGAGAAGAGCTAACACCTATCCTACTCAAACTCTTCCAAAAAATTGCAGAAGAAAGAAAACTCCCAAACTCATTCTATGAGGCCACCATCACCCTGATGCCAATACCAGACAAAGATACTACAAAAAAAGAAAATTACAGACCAATATCACTGATGAATATAAATGCAAAAATCCTCAACAAAATACTAGCAAACAGAATCCAATAACACATTAAAAGGATCATACACCATGATCAAGTGGGAGTTATCCCAGGGATGCAAGGATTCTTCAATATATGATAATCAATCAATGTGATACACCATATTAACAAATTGAAGAAGAAAAAACCATATGATCATCTCAATAGATGCAGAGAAAGCTTTCAACAAAATTCAACACCCATTTATGATAAAAACTCTCCAGAAAGCGGGCATAGAGGGAACCTACCTCAACATAATAAAGGCCATGTACGACAAACCCGCAGCAAACATCATTCTCAATGGTGAAAAACTTAAAGCATTTCCTATAAGATCAGGAACAAGACAGGGATGTCCACTGTCACCGCTATTATTCAGCATAGTTTTTGAAGTCCTAGCCATGGCAATCAGAGAAGAAAAAGAAATAAAAGGAATACAAATTGGAAAAGAAGAAGTAAAACTGTCACTGTTTGCAGATGACATGATACTATACATAGAGAATCCTAAAAATGCCACCAGAAAACTACTATAGCTAATCAATGAATTTGGTAAAGTTGCATGATACAAAATTAATGCACAGAAATCTCTTGCATTCCTATACAGTAATGATGAATAATCTGAAAGAGAAATTAAGGAAACACTCCCATTTACCACTGCAACAAAAAGAATAAAATACCTAGGAATAAACCTACCTAGGGAGACAAAAGACCTGTATGCAGAAAACTATAAGACACTGATGAAAGAAATTAAAGATGATACCAACAGATGAAGAGATATACCATGATCTTGGATTGGGAGAATCAATATTGTGAAAATGACTATACTACCCAAAGCAATCTACAGATTCAATGAAATCCCTATCAAATTACCAATGGCATTTTTTACAGAACTAGAACAAAAAATCTTAAAATTTGTATGGAGACAGAAAAGACCCTGAATAGCCAAAGCGGTCTTGAGGGAAAAAAACAGAGCTGGAGGAATCAGACTCCCTGACTTCAGACTATACTACAAAGCTACAGTAATCAAGACAATATGGTACTGGCACAAAAACAGAAACATAGACCAATGGAACAAGACAGAAAGCCCAGAGGTAAACCCACGCACCTATGGTCAACTAATCTATGACAATGGAGGCAAGGATATATACAATGGAGAAAAGACAGTCTCTTCAATAAGTGGTGCTGGGAAAACTGGACAGCTACACGTAAAAGAATGAAATTAGAACACTCCCTAACACCATACACAAAAGTAAACTCAAAATGGATTAGAGACCTAAATGTAACGCCGGATACTATAAAACTCTTAGAGGAAAACATAAGAAGAACACTCTTTGACATAAATCACAGCAAAATCTTTTTTGATCCACCTCCTAGAGTAATGGAAATTTAAAAAAATAAACAAATGAAAGCTAATGAAACTTAAAAGCTTTTGCACAGCAAAGGAAACCATAAACAAGATGAAAAGACAACCCTCAGAATAGGAGAAAATATTTGCAAACGAATCAACGGACAAAGGATTAATCTCCAAAATATATAAACAGCTCATGCTTCTCAGCATTAAAAGAACAAACAACCCAATCGAAAACTGGGCAGAAGAATAGACATTTCTCCAAAGAAGACATACAGATGGCCAAGATGCACATGAAAAGCTGCTCAACATCACTAATTATTAGAGAAATGTAAATCAAAACCTCAATGAGGTATCACCTCACACCAGTTAGAATGGGCATCATCACAAAATCTACAAACAACAAGTGCTGGAGAGGGTGTCGAGAAAAGGGAACCCTCTTGCACTGTTGGTGGGAATGTAAAGTGATACAGCCACTATGGAGAACAGTATGGAGGTTCCTTAAGAAACTAAAAATAGAGTTACCATATGATCCAGCAATCCCACTACTGGGCATATACCCAGAGAAAACCACAATTCAAAAAGACACATGCACCCTAACGTTCATTGCTGCACTATTTACAATAGCCAGGTCATGGAAGCAACCTAAATGCCCATCGACAGATGAATGGATAAAGAAGAAGTGGCACATATATACAATGGAATATTACTCAGCCATAAAAAAGAATGAAATGAGGTCATTTGTTGAGACGTGGATGGATCTAGAGACTGTCATACAGGGTGAAGTAAGTCAGAAAGAGAAAACCAAATATCGTATATTAACGCATATATGGGGAACCTAGAAAAATGGTACAGATGAACCAGTTTGCAGGGCAGAAATTGAGACACAGATGTAGAGAACAGATGTATGGACACCAAGGGAGGGAAAGTCGTGGGGGGGTGGTGGTGGTGGTGTGATGAACTGGGCGATTGGGATTAATATGTATACACTGGTGTGTATAAAATTGATGAGTACTAAGAAACTGCTGTGTAAAAAAAAAAAAAAACATATTTATTTAAAAAAATAATAAAAAAATAAAAAAAGTTTTCTGTCCCCCCACTCTGTACTTTTTGTTGCTTCAATTGTTTTCTCATTGCAATTGGGCTTAATTGCAGTTTTGTTTATATTAAGCATTGATAATGATCATGTTTTGTTCCCTTAAATGGGGTAAATACTTAAGATACTTTTTCATATATATTGTTCTTCTGCATAACTGAAACCGAAATCTTAAAGGTGAAAATTCAAGGCCAATTTTATTGTCACAGTAAGAGTGATGAGAGTAAAATTTCAAGTGACTCTTTCATGCCTGGAGTTTACAAGTGTAACTTTGCTCCTTAATCATGTCAGGTAGAAATAATTTCCATTTTACATATGAAAAATCAAAGGTTTTTTTCATGATCCTATTTTGCAATGGAATTTCTTCTAAACTTTTTTTTTTTAACTGTACACAAGTTTCTCAACCTAAGTATGAAACCAGGGGTCTGTTTTTTTTTTTTTTTTTTTTTTTTTTTTTTTTTTGCGGTGTGCGGGCCTCTCACTCCTGTGGCCTCTCCCGTTGCGGAGCACAGGCTCCAGACGCGCAGGCTCAGCGGCCATGGCTCACGGGCCCAGCTGCTCCGCGGCATGTGGGATCTTCCCAGACCGGGGCACGAACCCGTGTCCCCTGCATCGGCAGGCGGACTCTCAATCACTGCGCCACCAGGGAAGCCCCTGTTTTTTTGAATTTTTTTGAATTACTTTTGAAAGAAGTGAGAAGGTGAGCTACCCAAAGAATCTGCATTTCCCCACCAATCTGGCGTGTAATAATTAAATTTGTTTCTCATTTTTTTGGCCACATTATATTACCTTACTTTGCTGACTTGTTAAACAATCAGTTCTGCTGTGTTGTATACGTTACTGAATCAGGAAAGAAAAATGCCTGCTTATGTGAAAATAACAGAATGTGAGATCTTTCTTCAAAACCTATTCGCCTATGATTTCAATACTTTGGGGAATATATTCTTTAAATAATGTTGTGTCTTGCAAAAGAAAAATAAACATATTTGAGTTTGGAAAATGTAAATTATAAATATTAATATATTAAATATCACTAGTTATTTCTGATATGAGCCGTTTATTTGGAAACTTCTGAAATGGAGAAAAGAGTGATTTTTCTTTTTAAACAATGGGCATCTAACTTTAAAAATAAACAACTTAAAAAACAAACAAACAACTTATTTGATTCAAGATAAAGCTATGTTTTTTCTCTATATTCCTAATTAAAATAATTTGCAGGTATAATGATATTGTAATCTTTTTTAGAAACACTTATATTTTCTCATTTGCTTTCTTCTGTTTTCCCACGGATATTCATGAAGATAAATACAAATGATTACTGACTTCATTTTCTGATATGACAGGACTGAGTATGGTTTGAGATGTTGTTTCTTGCAAATGATAACCTAGGAGTTTATGTTTAAATAGGGTCTTTACATCAAACCAAGTCAGACTTTTGAGAGACGAATATTTGAGTGTCTGGAGTTTTGAATGATTTTGTTTCTTTGCCCTCTCTAAACTCCTTACTTTGTTTTAAAATAATTAAGGTTGATAATTTTCCTGAAAATGTCTGCCATGTATTCTTTTATAAAATATTACTATAAAATCAGTTGGCCTAAGGAAATAAGATGAAAAACAATAATGGAAGGAAAATTATAACACGCTAACATAGGTATTTGCAACTTTACTTTGAAACATGTAGAAAGTGACTCTCTATAGCACTCACCCTCCCGATGTCCATCCACTTCCTTATCAGCTGTACCTTCCATCCCATCTTGTCTACAATGAAAGAGAATTTAAAATGAGGACTTTTTCCCCCGTTCTCCTCCGTTTCATAACCAGCAATTCAATAAGAACGCTTTAGATGCTCACTAAATTGTTATATAAATATTTGTTCATCAAAGTTAGGGACCTTGGGGTTTTTTAAAAAAATAATTAATTAATTTAAACTTTTCACTTTATATCGGAGTAGAGTTGATTAATAATGTTGTGATAGTTTCAGGTGTACAGCGAAGTGATTCAGTTATACATATACTTGTATCTATTCTTTTTCAAATTCTTTTCCCATTTAGGTTATTACATAATACTGAGCAGATTTCCCTGTGCTATACAGTAGGTCTTTGTTGGTTCACCATTTTAAATATAGCAGTGGGGACATGTCAATCCCAAACTCCCTAACTATGCCTTCCCCCCTCCCTTCCCCCCTGGTAGTGTGAATAAGCCACAGCAAGGGTGTTGGTGCTGATTTTACTTTGAGATCAGGATGAATGCTGCTTGAGTTCAGGTGTACTTTTACTCATTCAACAATTTTCCAGGTAGGAACGCTGTTCGGGAAAATACGGTGATTCACAGATGACTAAGAGACAACTCATGCCCGCAAAAAAAACACAAGATTAACAATTTAAGCCACGGCAGAAATAGAGAAAAAAAATACCTTTGGTAAATATGGTCAGGAAAGAATTGGCTCATCTAGGAAGGAACCACCACTTGGTTAATATTTCCTGTTCTCCTCAGCTGGACTTCTGAAATCTTTGAGAGCAAATTCTAGGTTCCTGGGAGAGATAAAGAGAGGTTTTCTAGGCTATTTGCTCTGTCACGTCCTGTATCCTAGAGGAAGTGTGAAAATGTATATGAATAAATTGTAAAATTTTATTTGAGAATAACTAAAGGATATTACTTTGTAAAAATATCTTACAGCCACAGGAGGCCACTGTGACTGCAATTATGAATCCCTGAGAACAGCTTGCCTTGCAAAATAACACAAACTACTTTTTAATATACTGCTCTATTGCTCCTCCTCTAGGCTCCAAAGGCACTTGTTTATACCTCTTGTAAAACATTTCTCATGTTACGTTATAAAACATCTATCTGCATACGCATCACATCCCTTGTATTGTAAATCCCTCATGCCTTATTAATTCTTGCATTCCCAGCAAGGATACATTTTATATGGTGCTCAGTCAACATTATATGGGATGAATGAACAAATGAATGAATGAATGGCAGATGGTAGGTTTTAAAAATGAGCTTCAATTACATTATAATTTTAATAATTATGGGGCTCTTGTCTAATTTATCTGGGTGCATTCCATATGACACATAACACATAGATTGTTTCACACAGTAGGTAAAGAATAAATGATATTTAATTGAATTAAATTACATCATTGACCATAATAGCTGGTTAGTAAAATAGATTGAAAAGGCAGTGAGTACTGTAAATCCTCTCCTACGTTTTCACATAGATCAGTAGTATCCTATCATAATTTATGTCTCACAAAACCACTGGTTACAGAGTGATGAGGTTCAGGGCAGGCCTCCCCAAAAGATGCCACATTGGCATATGGATTATTTTGAATTACAGTTACTTAAGAAGCAGCTGGTTCAAGAACACTCTGACCTGCCCTTGTCCCCCTGGTAACAGGATATAAACCTCCCATGTGAAAGGTACCCTCCCAGTGCCAGATGGTAGAAGGCGAACTTATCACCTGAGATAGAGGATTTAGGGCTGAGAAGCTGTATAAACAAACCTGTTACTTCTTCACCAACTTACTACCCCACACCCAAACTTCTTTGCATTGTCAATTCCTCATAAATTTATTGTTTCATCTAAAAGATATAAAACTGTCTGCTTTGGTCACTCCATTGTGTCATATTTCTATGAGTTCCCATAAAATTTATTTCTCTCCTGTTAAACTGTCTTATGTTAATTTAATTAGACCAGCCAAAGAACCTAGACGATAAGAAAGGAAAATTTTCCTCCCCGGCAAGAGCATCTTAAAAACCCTTATATATTCTGGAAAGATGAACTTAATGTATTAGTCAAATGTTAGTTTAAAATTACAAAAATATACATCTGTTTATGTCTAAATTCTTATTATGCATACAATACAAATATTTCCCTCTTTCACTGTATTTCAGTTTATTGAATTGTTGTTTAGTGTTTGCTTTTTAATTTTTAAATATTTTTAATTGATAGCACGTTAAAGAGAAATTTGTATGACACCACAATAAAAGAAAATAATCTCAAAACAAATTTACTCAGATGTAAATTTACTCAAACTTACTGAAGTGTTATCCTCCAGACACTATTCTCACAGACCTATGTTTAGACACATTTGCCTACTAGGGATGTTTGATGTTTTTAATCTACTAATTGAAAAGTTGTTTCTAAATTAGGAACGGAGCAGGATGATAGGAAAAAAGCAAATAGCCTACACTGGAGATAAGTCTAATTTAAATTCAGAAAGAAATATTCTAGTACTATTAAAATTATCAATCAGATAATGCCATTACTCCCTTAAAATACATAGGTAAAATTCTGTAAACTGCCCATTCAAACTACATCACGAAGACATCGTGTAATGCCTAAATTCGTGCAAGTTTGAACTGAATTCCTGAGGGAATTTCACAGGAATATTTTCAGCTCTATTGTTGGTGAGATATTTTGAGATGTGGTATAAGACAGGACTGTCAAGCTTTATGAGGAATGAATTTTTGGCAAATGATGGATGGTCCAGAGATACTAATTCCATGACTTCTAACCCCAGATGAAAAAGCAAGTTGGGATATGTTAGTGTGGTTTTTATTCCGTAATGTCTTTAGTATCATTGATGTGGAGGTGTGGAGAATGACACATTCTGTGTCCTGACACATGTTTCCCAAGTACACACTTCCAGAAAGCACTTTCCGGATATGAAGTGGGTTTTGTAATGAATAATGGAACTAGTTCAGATTAAGAAAAATAGGAAAATATTTTTAAAATATTTACTAGCCTTTCTTATTTAATAACTATAGAATTCCTATGTGATCTGGTTTCAACTTTGTAATTTGCAAACCCAAGAAAGTTGAACAAGGATCGTATAATTTGAATCAACACTGGGGATCAAAACAAAATGATACATTTCTTTCAGTTTGTCTCTTTCCTTATTTTCCAAAGCTCAACTGCCATAGATAGCACCTGAGTTGATCTGTTCCCATAAGAAGGCAGGTATGTAGAACTTTCTGGTTGCTAAGAAACAGAAATGCCCATTAAAAAAAATTGAGCAGTCTCTTCACTAAAGAAGTTTACAAAGCATCTAATCTCCTCGTTAGTATGTTTGTGACACAGAGTTCCTCCACAGGAAAGCGTATTTTTACCGACTTCCTTATAGAGAGGAACTAGTAGCCTATTATTAGACAGGTAACAATTTTTCTTAGTTACTATAAAGATTTTAGTTTTACGGCAGAAGCGTTTTCATAACTGCTTTTTCTCTTTTGTGTTTGAGAATTCAATAAGGACTATTCCACACAGCATGTATTTATTTATTCTGAAATAAATACAAGCGTCCTAAGTCCTAAACTCCACTGCAGAGCCTGCCTCCTGGGAAAACTGCCTGCCACAAAGACCTTTTTATTTTCTATCTAATGTCAGGACTGACTCCATAATTTGCAGGTTCTCTTGTAAAATGAAAACTCGGGGCATTTTCTTTAAAAATTATTAAGAATTTCAAGATGGCAATGCAGAGCATTAAACCAAGCATGGGGTCTTCTAAGTGCAGTCCCTGTGTGATGATGCAGGTTCCATACCCACGGAGCCAGCTCTATTTAAGTAGAAATGACAATTTTCATCCAGAATTTAAAGAATATACAATCATACTTCTGATGATTTAGTAGAACAGATAATACAAGATAATAGACGATAGTTTTAGAACCATGCAGATAGATTCCTGGTAATAAATAACTGACCCATTTAGTAAAATAATTTGACAAGAAACCTAATTTCATTAATGTCTGTGAAAAATAGACGGGCAATGATTAAGCTATAAATACGTGGAACAGAACAGCTTTTATTTTAAGTTTGGACCTTTGAACACTCGTAGCACAAAGACAGTGAAATCACTTAAATTTCTGGAAAAGCTCCGATCTTAAGCAAGCCCACGTGACAGTGGTTCTAACGGGAGAGGCCCTGTCCCAGGTGTTTTGCTTGAATTCATTCATTAGTTGTTATCCCATCCCCCATCCTGCCCCACAGTTAGGCATTGTCATTCCGATTTTACAGATGAGGAGACTGAGGCAGAGAAAGGTAGGCCAAAGTCATGCAAGTCAGAAATAGTAGTTAGAGCTCGATCAGTGGGAATCTTGATCCAGCATCCCACCTAAGTGCTACGCCACACAAAGAAGAAAATCATTCATGAACATAACAGTGGAGAATCCACACAGGCGGTTTACAGACACCTCTCTTAGATTTGCCTGGCTAAAGGTTTATCCACTTTCTGACGGAAAGAGGTTGAAGACGAGTAGCCAAACTATTCCGTATAGTGTTTTGATGTGTTTTGAGTATATGGACACTCATGTACACCCACTCACAATCCCACGTATGTGGAAGCCCGTTTGAACAGAAGACTAACACAAACTCTGTGTGGTTACCTTTCACGGGGCTTATCCACACCCTCTCCATTCATTCACTTATTATCATTATAGAGTCTTAAGTCGAAGCATCTACCTCCTGGCCTCATAGCCTCACGCTGATTGTTACAGATAATTCCTGAGACTTATGGGACAGCAGATGACGTTGGCAACCAGGGTACCAGTGTCCAAAGCGTAACTCCCCTTTAGGAATAGTATTTGAGCAAGGCATGGTCCTCTCGGGGCCTTCCAGGCAGCAACATCTCCTTACAAAAATAATAATAAACCTTACATTACCACAACAAATAATACGATATGAAACTCTTATATAAATACGAGTTTTTTCTAGCTTATTTTCTTTTTTAAAAACCTCCTAGAATAACATCTACTCTGTAGTTTGTGCTATATTGCATTTGCTTAAAAAACATTCGAACTAGTATCCAGAGTATATTTATCTGTTCTGCGATGGATTGGCTTTGGGAACGATTTCAGTTTGAGTCTACAAGTGCTGCAATGGGTATTCTTACACATAGCTTTTGGAGGACTGTGGGTATATATTTTTGAATACCCTTTATTTCTACACATTGGAATATTCTACAGTGTGAGAATAAGTCAATGCCAACTGTGTGCAACAAGATGGATGAATCTCACAAAAATAATGTTGGGTGGAAAAAAGCCAGACACAAAAGAGTACAGACTGAATGAGTCCATTCATATCAAGCTGAAACACAAACAAAAAGAGTTGTTAGGAACCGAGATATTGGAGTGAGACAAACGCCTTTGGGTTCAGATTGAGCCACATCAGCCTGGAGGCCTGAGGAGGAGGTCGGATGAAGCCATAACTCGGACTCAGTATGTTGTGAGAACTGGTGGTCATCAAAGCAGAGAGTCCCCATTTGCTGATTTGCCTTCCATCTGTCTTTTTCTGGGTCACAAGCCTGATTTCCTTTTTACACATCAAGGATTGATGACTAGTTTTCACACAAGTTTATGGCTAAGAGACATTTTTCTTCGATATCACCAAACTAACTCCCAACTAACTTGACTCATATATGAAATTCTACCATTACCCATATAATAAATGATGTTTCCCTTCCTTTATGACATTGTCCCCTACTAATGAAAAATTCTCTAAGAGTAGTAACAAATTACAGCTTCTCCAGGACAGAGATCATTCTTATTCGTCTTTGTAAGCACAATGCCTTGTACATGCCTTATACCAGTTTTTGACCAGAAGAAGTAAAAAAATGAATATCTGCTGAATGTGAGAGAAACTTTCAGTGGTTACATGTTGACATGAATGAATTCTAGATTCTTTCCTCAGAGGTATTTTCTACTGGAGAGACAACAGGAAGAGCTGCTCTCACTGGACCACAAAGTTGGGAAATGATGGTAGGCTGGGAGCTGGGATAAACGACTGAAAATGAAGGCTGAAGATGTAAAAAGAAAGTGTGCTTTCCACACAACTTTGCCCAGGAATGGCCTGAATCTCAATGCATCTAAAACACTATTAAAATAAAAATACAGCAGTTGGTCTAAGAGACAAGAGAATATGTGTTTATTACACCATTCTCAGACTCCTTCTTTTATGAACCTATTCATATATTTAAGAAATAATCAGTGAGTTGGTACCTTGTACCAAGTGTGGGCATAACTGATACAAGAATGAGCAGAAAACAATTATAGTCCATGAACTCCTAGAGCTTGAAATGTAGGTAAAGAGAATTTAAGGAAAAGTATGAAAGTGGTCAACTCTAAGGAGAGAAACCTGATTTTATGAGAATATATAATGGAGATATCTAATCTAGCAATTCTAAAAAAGAGAAAAAAGAGTCTGAGATCCGAAGCATCCATTGGAAGAGAAAGGTTGTGAGGCATTTTTAGACAAAGGAGAAGAATGTGCAAAAGTCGTGTGGCAGGAAGAGCCATGGCACATTTAAGGAACTAAAAAATTTACTATGGCTGAGAGCACTTCAACATAGGTTGGACAGAAAGATGGAGGGGTATATCCAACACCCCTTGCGGGGTACATGAGTACTTTTTTGTGTTTGTTCTAAGAGAAATGGGAAATTTTTCAGATTTACATTTTAAAAGAGTATTCTGACTGCTCATAATAAAGAGATTACAGTTGATCAAGAGTGGATGCAGGAAGATGAGAGAAAAGTCTAAGAAGCATGTTTATTTTAAATATATTTATGGGCAAAATAAGCAGAATTTGGTGATGGACTGGATACAAGAAGTGGAAGAGAGGAAGGGGATAATGTCAACTTTTGGGTTTCTGGCTTGGACAGCTGATCAATCATGGTGCAATTCCTAACACCAGGAAATGCAGAAAAAGACAGTAGCTGAGATTAATGAGGAATTGTTGGTTTTGTTTTATCATATTGATTGTGAGATGTTTTGGAGGCACTGAAGTGAAAGTGTCAATGTGTTAACAGCCATTATAACATCACTAGTCATGTAAGCTCTCAGACTGGATTAATACACCTGGCTCGTTACACTGAATGTTAGATCTTTGAACATATGACCGACATATTTGTGGAATAGCTCATCTAACCAGGATTACTGACTTGAAAATATTATGAAAATATTCAAGATTACAAAAAGTGGAGGCAACAGAATAATGAATTTACATACACTCATCACCCAGATATAACAATTTTCAACATTTTGCCTAATTTGCTTCGTCTCATTTTTTTAATTATTTTAAAATTTTTCTCTGCTGAAACATTTTGAGTGCCATTTACATACTTCATTATATGCCTTTTAAAAACATTCCAGTATCACATCTAATACAAATACCATACCTCATGCAATAAGCCGTAATGAAAGTATCATTCTTAATATAATTAGTGTTAATTCTTTAACGTATTGAATACCAAGTAATAGTAAAATTTCACAGCTACCAAAGTCTTCTTTAGAATGTATTTATTTGACTTAGGTTCAAAGTCCACACCGTGCCTTTTTATTATGTCTCTTCAGTCTCATTTATTCGACACATTGCACCCACCACAGCTACAACTATTTTTTTTTGGTCACGCCACTGGTGTTTTGCATAAAGTGGGTTGTCTTATAAAATACCTCACATTCTGGATTTGTCAGAATGATTCATTGGGATCATTCAGCGGGTTCTGCTGTGTTACTCATAAGTGACAGCTTTTGAGTATTGATAAGGTTCAACATTTTAACAAGAATCCTTTATAGGTGGTGTGATGTGCTTCACTTTACATCACAACAGAAGACAACCAGTGTTCCATTTTCAGTGTTATTCAGATTGTTTTGTGGGTTCACGTGGTGACAGGTTGACCTCTTTCCTATAAAGCTGACTGCCAACTTCTCATGTAATTGCTGGGAGGCGCTCTATAGGACTCAATTTTTATTACATTGTGCACAGTGACCATCTCCTAACCTTATCATTCCTGTCACATGTAATAGGTAGAATTCTTCTGTGAAGAACTTTATCAAATAAATATATATCTATTTGGATATCATAAAATACAGTTTATACAGAAAGGACTTAATGATTGACTTCATCAGTCCAACTTTCAGAGGAAGGCTTCCTATGCTTTACTATTTCCACTGATGCCCCAAATGGTGTTATTGCTGCTGCTGCTCTTTTCTAACAGTTCATGTCTTTATGTCACATTTTGGTGATTTTCATGATATTTCAAACTTCACTGTTTTTACATTTGTTATAGTGATCTGTGATCAGTAATCTTTGATGTTACTATTGTAATTACATAGGCATTTTTTACCAATAAAGTATTTTAAAATTAAGGTATGTACATTTATTTTAGACATAATGCTATTGCCCATTTAATAAACTACAGTATAGCATAAACATAACTTTTATATGCACTAGGAAACCAACAATTTGTGTGACTCCCTTTATTGTGATATTCATTTTTTCTTGGTGGTCTAGAACCCACAGTATCTTCGAGGTATGCCTGTAGTTAGTTCTTACAATTTCAGCCAATGAGAGTGTCATCAAGTTGGCTTCTGTGTCCTTAGGTACCATCATTCCATCTGGGACGGCTGCTTAACTTTCTGTCACAATATGCCTCTGTGTCATATTGTGTATTTCCTATGCCAGCGGTCCCCAATATTTTGGGCACCAGGGACTGGTTTCATGGGAGACAGTTTTTCCATGGACCCATGTGGGGGGATGGTTCATCAGTAATGTGAGTGATGGGGAGCAGTGGGGAGCAGTGGGGAGCGATGGGGAGTGGTGGGGAGTGAGGGGGAGTGGTGGGGAGTGATGGGGAGCGATGGGGAGTGAGGGGAGCAAGGGGGAGTGATGGGGAGCGAGGGGGAGCGGTGGGGAGCCATGGGGAGCCATGGGGAGCAATGGGGAGTGAGGGGGAGCGATGGGGAGCAGCAGATGAAGCTTTGCCCACCCGCCCATCACTCACCTCCTGCTGTGTGGCCCAGTTCCTAACAGGGGTTGGGGACCTCTGTCCTATGCCACATTTGGGATCAACACTGGTTCCTTTTAGTGGGGAATGGTATTTAGAAACCACTTTATGCCTGTGAGGGTGCTCATTATTTTTCTATTAGCATTGCTTCTAGACCTTTCTGGAGGACAGAGTTAAGATGTGCATATTTTTGGAAATTCAAAGAAATCATGAGTTCATACAAATATTTTCAACTCAAGTTTAGCACTATTTTTAATTAACATCTTTGATTTCTATATCAGTATATTTTTTCCTACACAAAAAATAGATCACTAATAATCTGAACATCATTATTGAATTGCCTTATCCTCAGTTAGACCTATAATATTGTTTCAAAATAATCTTCAACTATTATTATTGATAATTAGACTAAAGATCAAAGTCTACGTTTAAAATCACATTTAAGATTTTATTTTTGTAGTTCCATTTGTCCTTGCATACATATCATTGTGGATAGAGAGCCTTAGTGTTCCCATTTTATTTAAAATTATTCTTTTCTAAGAATGTTTATTTCACCAGCTTCAACAGTCATTTGTAGGTTTGTTTTCTACTCTTATGTACTGATTTTCTTTCCTTTATTATTTAATTTAATCTTTCAATATGTGATCCATTTAAATTTTTCAAAGTTAAAACAATAAAAGATATATTTAGCAGTATTGTTTCCCTCCCCATCCTCTCATCTGCTATCTACTTTTACTTATAGGTAACAGTTTTTATTAGTTTTTGATTTATCCTTACAATAGTTTTGTAAATATAACCAAATACAAGTACCTATTTCCCTACCCCATTTCTTATACAAAATATAACATATTAATATATGATTTTTCCAAACCAAACTGTAGAAAGGAGTAAGACAAACATAGTATAACTAAAAAAAAAACTGTTTTCTAAGAAAATGAAGAGAAATATCAATAATTGAAAAGATATAAGGCTGCTACTTCTTACCGGGAAAAGATTCATAGAAATAACCCTTGGATTTATTGATGTAATAAAACACCAACTATAAGATTACACGTTTGTTGCTGCTACATAATAAAACAGCACTGAGTAGAAAACCAAACCTGGAAAATTTTTCGGAACAGCCCAATTTAGGTCTACATCTGTCTGTTTTGGATGAAAACATAAATGTTTACTCTTCTAAACAAACTAAGTTTGCCTTTGAATCAATCATGTGTAAGGCTTGAACAAGTTTCATGCATAAACCAGGCTGTTTGGAACAGAGGCTCCACATGGAAGAATTGTAAGATTTTTTAAAAAAAGGTATATATAGAAAGCTAAATTTGAGCAAGATTGTAAATTTACTTATATATCACATAAAATAATTAGGATAACCTACTAATTAAAAATTTTCGTAGTTCCCCAGCAACCATTGGAAAATGGTATAAACAAAGAAATGCTTTAGGAGCAATAATCTACTGATCCTTTTTAGTACGGGTGCAAAGAGGCAAAGTAAATATTTTTTCATCCTAATCCAAGTGTCAGTTGATGGAGATATAGAGCACGTCTTGGGTAGCTACAAGGAAACTTTATGCTTCAGGAACAAGGAAGGTGCCAATTTAGAGAGTGGGAGAGAAGGATTTGACTGCTGACCCCCACGGAGCTTCTCTCCCAGCCCAAGTTACTCTTAAAATTAATTGGACAGAGACTTGGAACAGAGCTAAATACACAAAGTAGATGTGACACAGCTGGATGTTTTTTTTCAGATTCTAGATCTGTTTGTCATCCCCTCTGACATTCAGACTCCAGGCTGTTATTTCCCAGCAGATTTTGAAGTAAGCTCTGTAGATGAGTTAGAAAATATGCTTTCAAAATTGCTGCCACATCCTTAACAAACGATGGTAAAAACCTGTCTGATAATCAGTAAGATTTCAGGGAGAGAGATTCACCAAAGCACCCTCACTCTCTTGTGATAATTCTCAAGCTGGAGAAAGCAATGTTTGTTTTCTTTAGCTTTCCTAAAACTTTTATCTTTCTAAAGCTGCTTCCAATTACTCTCTGCCCCTACACTGGCTTAATACCAGCCTCTTTTTGTATTTGACAACTTTTCATTAAAGTTTTCTTTTCCGCACATTTAAGTAGTATGTAACCTAAAAAGAAATTATAATATTGCAAGGTGCATTGAGCATTAATTGTCAGGCTGATTTGTCAATATAGATACTTATAAAATTATGTAAGGAAACCATAAACTAGCTCACCAAAATTAAACATTCAGAATGATATTAGGGCAAGTCCAAGATGATTATGCAGGAGGTAATTAAGGGGATTGTTTCAATTTAGCTGCTGCAGTAGAGAATGGAGCATCTCAAAGAAGAGGGAGAAAACTTGGGGTTTTATAAAGCAAGGGGGTTATGAGGGAGGAGGGAGATGGGTCTTGCATCAGACCATCTAGGGACAAAGTGGCCCCTTGTGATTAGCCATTTTACTGAAAAAAAGGGATGGGGGCATTTCTTAACCATCCTTCTTTTCTGAGAGCACAGAGCTCTAATACAGTCCATCTTCTGTCCCCCCTGTTGTCCAAGATGAGTCACTGGACAACGCAGGAAGTCTAAGCATCTCTTAGATACTTCCCATGTGCAAGAGTAACCTATTAAATAAACTTATTATTTCTAACACCTCTCTTTTTACAAGGTGAAAGAACAAATCCGTTGTGGTTTTCCAGGAACCATTTGGGAAATCTCGTAGACAGTTTTGCTCAAAAAAAATTTGTTTTTGCTTTGAGGAAGGCAAAACATCAAACGTTGTCAGATCTGAAGACCTGAATAAGAAAGGATCATAGGTTATTAAGAAATCACAAATGGCTACCTATTTAACAAAAGTGACAACCAAACATTTTAAAAGCAGACATAGAGGGTAAAGATGCTTCGCTCTTTCATAAGTGAGAAACCTTTGTTTTTATAAATAATCTAGGGCATAATCTCTCATAAATCACAAAAGATTACTCTGGTAGAAAAGAATCTTTGCAGGTAGATTACACAGAAGGTAAACTTTTATAGCCTCTAAGAACATTTCATTATAACAGAGAAAAAAGCAAATTCTACTTTTGCATCAGTATACAATTTGATACTCAATCTCTTTTTGAAAATCTTACAAATAAATCCACCAAACCTTAGCTGGTTTTGTCAATGGCAACCAAAATTCCCTATCTGAGAATCCTCATTAACTTTCTATATCCATTCAGGTATTGTCCTACACGTCACTTTTTTCTCTTTCTGGAATAACCAGTCATCTCATTTTAGGACAAAACCTTTTTTCCCTTAACAAAAACTCATCCTATACTTCTTGCATACAAAGGTATACATTTCTGCCACCATTCCTACCAGTGGAGTCTCTTTCACATGCATGGATGTTTTAACCACAGTAACTTCTATTCCACAGAGAAAACTGGAAGGTGAATAAATGTGAACTGTCACACACACCAGCCTTCTGCATCGGACTAGCGAAGCTAATGAATAATGTCTCACAACTTTTTATAGCCATAAATATCCCTCACAGTAACTTCTCAACGTGCAGAACTGAAGCTAATAAGTATACGCTCTCTGTAGCACATAAAAATGAGACAAAATGTATATATACTTAAATTTTTGCTTAGCAATTAATGTGCTAATATTCTAGCTTAGAAATGATGTAGGTATCTAATAAATAACCATTAATTAACTCAATTTAGTCTCAGTCTAAGGTGGGGTAATTTCTTAATCTTGGTTATTTTCTTGGAATACAGAACTCAGGAGAATTTCAATATTATCAGGTACAATACTGCTAAACGTGGAGGAAATTAAAAAGTTAACTCTTCGGGAAACATTCTGGTCCATTTCCACTGTTGATAGTCACCAGGAGTTCTTTGGATTGAAAAATAGGTCATGGGTAGATGAAGAAGAGAGTCAGAGACTTGCAAGATTCGCTCTCTCACAGTATTGAAAAACTGCTAAGACTGAACCTCACATTCCAGACAACAACTTGATGGAATACTCAGCCCCTAAGTGGGCTCAGTCTCCTCGTTTCTTTCTGGAATTATTAGTTAGATTTTTATCATTTGTTACATTGTAGACATTCATCTGACCGTGAAATAAGTCAATTTATTTTACTGGTCACTTTTCATAGAGAATCATCAAAAACAAAACAAAAAACACTTACCATACGCATTGTGCAATGCAAACTTTTATTTCAATAGCTAATAAAAAACCCCAAATCAATAAGAATCCATTCTATACTTTCTAATCCACATTTTAAAAGATTTTTTTATTTCCTTGAGTTGTTAACTGACAAACAGAAAGCCTATGTGATTTACATGTGCAGTCAAAATAGACTCAGGCCGCTACACCTGCATTATGCTTAAAGATAGAGATACGCTCTTGTAATGCATAGCGATATTAATTTGAACAGTCATTGTTAATATAACGTAATTTAAAACCCTGAGTAGATATATTTTTCTGAAACAATTTATGTATATTTTAGCTATCAAGAAAAATTAGCCAACACTATGAAAAAGACTGATTAAGTAACATGCATTTAACTATATGGTAATTTGTCAAAGACTCAAAAGCACTTTATACTTAACTTCATATTTAATCAGTGATTTGTTTTTGCAGTTGACAACCTAGAATTTTACGTAGGCTATTACTGTGGATATGGTATATGAATATTGTACATTTTAAAATAAATCTTTGGCTCTTTCAAATCAGACATGCAATTCTCAAACCACCAAACCCAATGGTGTAAGTCTTTCCACTTTCCACATAATTTGCTCTCTAATGAAGTCTTAGTGTGCACCAAAATAAAAAAAAATTGTTATTTGGCCATCTGGTACATTCAACGAATAAAAGAAATCATATCTCAGAATTAATAATCTTACTTGTAAACTTTAACAATCCATCCTTATGTTTAGATACTCAAACATTGTTAGATGATATATATAAATAGAGAGCGCAAAAATTATTTAAATGTATTATTTATTTTAACTTTGAGATTTAATTTATCTTGACTTATTTAGGATAAAATGCATAAATAACTTTTAAGCTCAACGCATCTTTTCATTTGGTTACAGAGTGGCTGCTCGTGTCCGAAAGGAACCGGCATCAGCTTCCAGAAAAGCTTATTCATAGTTGACTCAAGTCACTGTGCCTTAGTGGCAGCCAGTTGTGCAGCGAGCTGAGAGATGTAACCAAGGCTATAAAAAATTATGTAACAGGAAAAACATGATCCTGGAGGCCATTTGAAAATCTTGTTGACAGAGAGTAACAGGAGAAGCAGTCTTTCACAAAGGAATTTCAAAACACATAGCTGGGCTAGAGGGATATATTGTCTTAAAAGGCATTTTGAATATAAATTGCATATACTATGAGACACTGAAAAGGAAGACAATAATATGAATCTGAAAGGCAGCAGTGTATAAAAATAAGTCTGACACTCCATTTCTGGAGTCAACAAGCTTGGGATCTATGAGGCTTCAAAGCAGTAGATGAGCGTTAGCTTGAGGAAAACATGTAAATACATGTGTCCCCAGGGCCCACTGTGGTGATACTGTCCAAACAGGTGATTTTCTGCATTCTGAACAAGCTGAATATCTGTTGAGAGACATTTCTCCCCTGTGCCATGTCATCTTCTTCGACATTCTCCCACTTACAGCCACCCTCCTTCTGAGTACACTGTTCCTGGGTATTAGGGTACTGTACGTAAGCATGGCTTTCGTGAAGCCTGGTATTATTAGGGCATGTCACACAAAGGTGGAAATGAGAGAGCAGAATAATCTTTCAACAGAATGTGTGAGAAAAGTATCCCAGTGGCCAATAATAACTTAAAAATATATTGCGGGATACCAGCGATGTGCCCATCATTGGGAAAGGCAATGATGGTACAGAGTAAGAGGCATCCTTCAGTTCAGCAAGGTATTTATGAAGTCGTTATAATGTGAAAACCACTGGGTGGGGCATCTGAACCTACCAGGAGAGAAAAGGAAGAGCCTTTGTTAAAGAACTTGTTGCAGGTTGTGTGGCACGCCCCCTCAAATCCATGTGTTGACGTCCTCATCTCTGGGAACTCAGAATGCAACCTTATTTGAAAATAGGGTCACCGTAGATGTAATTAGTTAAGATAAGGTCATACTAGAGAAGGTTGGGCCCTCATTCAGTAGGACTGTCCTTATATAAAGGGGAAATTTGAACACAGAGACACACACAGAAGGAGAACGCCATGTGAACATGAAGACAGAGCTCATGGTGATGCAGCAAAAGCCAAAAGATGCCAAGGACTGCTAGCAAACCCCTAGAAGCTGAGGAAAAGGCCGGAACTATTTTCCTCTCAGAGTCTTGAGAAGGAACCAACCCTGCTGACACTTTGACTTTGAACTGGGAGCCTCCAGAACTGTGAGAAAATACATTTCTGGTATTTAAGTCCTGCTGGTAGTACTTCAGGGCAGCCCTAGCAAACTCATTCTGCTTCTGGGAGGAACAGATACAAATGCACCTCCATGAGACACAAAACAAGAATACACACCGTGAGAGAAACACAAGCAAAACCACACAGGGTTTTAAAGTTCTGGGTCGGGGTAGGTGGGTGTCACAGACCAGAAAAATCTCCACAGAAAAGGCTGACATTTAAACTAAATCTTAAAGCAATTGACAGAATTGGGGCAGGTGAGGGGGTTTTTGACACGAGGAAGACATGACCACAGAAAAATACAGAAAATGTGCATCTCGAGCGAGGGAGGTAAGGTCCTAAAGGAAAGCTGGGGCCATCTGCAAAGGCCTTTGAATGTCAGGATGAGAGGCTGATATTAATTTGGGGACAGTGGACTCTTAACGTTCTTTGAATTCACACAGCAAGTGTACGCACACACAAGCACCTGCACCTGCACAGGTATAAATAAGCGATTTGATAATTTAAGTCAGATTTACGGACTCTGAATGTGTTTATTGTGATGATCATGTAGGACTGCCATGCGGGGCAGGGCTTTTCCTATTGGGTTATGTATTGCTTCAAAGGAGTAATATTCTGAAGCTTTTGTGTGTCAAGTATTATTCTAGGTGCTGGGGTCCTAGCAGTGGGCAAAACAGAGGCAGCTTCCTTCATGGAGTTTACCTTCCACTGGAGACACATACACAAAAACAGACATCTGTATATTTGATGTAAATGCTATGAGAAGAAAATTCTAGGTGAAGGAGAGAAGATAATGGGATGTTTAGTTTTAGATAAGGCCATCAGGAAAGTTTCGGAAGGGGAGATATTTGAGCAAAGCCCTACGAAAAAAAAGGACAGAGACATTGGTCTTTTCAGGTACAGGTATCCTAGGGAATAGCTCGTACAGAGACCCTTAGATGGGCATGTGCTTGGTGTTGAAGGAATGGGGCGGGGTGGCCAGTGCGGGCGAAGATGGGACAGAGGAAGTCTTCCAAGACATAGAATAAATAAAAAAAAAAAAACCTCAGAAAAAGCCACAGATAGAGTCCAAAACATTGAGTTCAAAAAGAAAGAAAAATCAGGATGTTACTGGGGAAGGTGTTCACGGCGGGGAGGGCCAGGAGTTTCCCAGTTCAACCACTAAGGCCCTGGGTGCGCCTTGGATGAAACCCAGCTGAGGCGGGTGTCACACACAGCAGGGACTTTTGATGGGCCTGTACATCCCCAGGGAATGACTATAACAGGTGGGTGGGCAGAGGTGGCTGGCCAGCCACACCTTTCCCTCCCTGGACTCCAGCTGTGAGCAACCCAACTTGATGACACGGAAGAGGGGTGGCAGCCTCCCGCAGCCGCTCATGACAAGGATGGCCAGGGAGTGGGAAGACAGTCAACAAGGCAGCACCCCCAAGTTTATTCTGAAATGGGTTAACGCAGGCTGGTCCCCATCTAGCTAGATGAGAGCAACAGGGGGTAATGGGAAGGGCGCTGGTCTGGGAAAGTGGAACGTCTCACGTGAAACTGCTCCATGGCGTGTCACAGAAGCACTGCTATGTTGCAACTTCTCTTACTTGTACGTGGAGACCATGTCAGGTGGCTTTCTGTAACGGTTTGCTCGGGCAAAGGACCACAGGCTGGGAGACTTAAACATCAGAAATGCATTGTCTCACAGTCTACAGGCTGGAAGCCTGAGATCAAGGTGTCAGTGGTGTTGTTTCTTCCCAGGCAGGCCTCGTTCCTTGGCTCGTAGATGCCACCTCCTCCCTGTGTCCTTGCGTGGTCCTCTGTGTGTGTGTGTGTGTGTGTGTGTGTGTGTGTCTGTCCTAGTCTCCCCTTCCTACAAAGACACAGCCGTGCTGGCTTAGGGTCCACCCATACAACCTCGTTTTACCTTAATTACCTTAATTACCTCTTTAGAGACACTGTCTTCAAATACAAGTCACATTCAAGGGTCCTGGGGGTCAGGACTTCAACCCATGAATTTGGGGGGGCCCCCATTCACATTTTCTATTTATGAAAATGCATCCATGTTCTGATAGTTATAAAAAGGTCAGTCAGCTTCCCTCACGGGCTTACGCTCAGGCACAGAACCTTCTTTCCTCCTTCCTGTTCTTCCCGTCGGCCCACACCCGTGCCCCTCACCTGTGAACCAAGCCTCTTGGTCCCCCCACGGTGCACAGGGCTCCTTGCACAGGGACATGGGGAGGAGGATGTCTTCTCATCAGCTTTGCAGGCTTCTCTGACTCACTTTCAGGCTCCACTGACTGCGGACTGGCGGAGCATTCATCAGGAATTTGGAGAAATGTGAGATCCTCAGAATCAGGGCTTGGGGCTTCCCTGGTGGCACAGCGGTTGAGAGTCCGCCTGCCAATGCAGGGGACACGGGTTCGTGCCCCGGTCCGGGAAGATCCCACATGCCGCGGAGCGGCTGGGCCCGTGAGCCATGGCCGCTGAGCCTGTGCGTCCGGAGCCTGTGCTCCACAACGGGAGAGGCCACAACAGTGAGAGGCCCGCGTACCGCAAAAAAAAAAAAAAAAAAAAAATCAGGGCTTGTAAAGTGGATCCCTGCAGGTGTGACCACAGCCCCGTGCCTGGTGGCGAGCCTCAGTGCCGGGGACAAGAGAGCAGGTGACAGGCGAGTGCTTCAGAAGGGGGACAGTGGTGCAGGGGGGCCTGAGGGGGAGCAGAAAGAGAGAAGGGCACATATGAAAGGAGAACCGCTGGTTCTTTTATTCTCCCTGCATTCGGTTCCCCAGGAGAAAAGAAAATGGAGGTTAAAACGGAGATTTATACAGTGTTTCAAAAGCTATGGAAGAAAAGAAAGGATTCTTATGAAGGATTTCTCTTTCCAGGATTTGTTTACAAGCAACAAAGCAGTTGCCCGATGAAAAGTAATGTGAGAACCGTTGTTATAAATTCACCAGGAGTAATTCTAAGATATTGCTGCAGTCATACGAGCCTCCGAGGGAAGAAAAATTACAAATACGTCTGGATGGCTCATTTAGGTAAGAGGTTGCAAAGCTCGTTGAAAGAGTTCAGGGAATATGCCCTCAAATACGCCTGAGCTAAATACTCTTCTCTCTGGAAATAAAATAGCTACCAGAAAGGCATCGATTAGACCACTGCTCCACGTGGCTAGAAAAAAACTGTAATATGTTTAATGCTCCCAGTGAAAGTGACAGCATGATTAGGGAATGGAAGGCTGATTAGGGCAATAGACTAAAAAGACGGAATTCAAAAACTGAATTGAAAAGGAGAGAAGGGATTCAATCACCTACTCAGACTTTCAAATTTAGAATCAAAACCAGATCTACACAGGTCCTGTAAGTACTGGTTTAGCTGACAATGCTTTCTGGTGACACACCTATGTGAAATGTCATGGAATGAGGTATAATTAGCATAAAGGAAGCTGTGAGATCTGGGTTTGGTGGTTTGGGGGGTGGAGGTGTCTAGAAGCAAGAGAAAAAGAGCTTTCAACTCTTCTAGTTTTGAGTGACTTGAATGCAAAAGAAGTAGCCATACCTGATCCTACAGGAGAAAGGGAACACTGCTATTCTTTCTCCTTAAAAAAGATGTTAATTATCTGCTCAATGAAAAATGCATACACGTGCCTCTCCAGGTGAGGGACATGTGTCCTCACCCAGGAAATCCTCACAGGGTTTGTATCCATTTGCTGGGGCTTCCATAACAAAACACCACTGATGGGGGCCTTAAGCACCAGAAACCTGTCTCACAGTCTGGAGGCTAGAAGCCCCAAATCAAGGTGCTGTGAGACTCGGTTTTTCGGAGGCCGTGAGGAGAAATCTGCGGCAGGCCTCACTCCTTGGCTGATAGATGGTCATCTTCACGTTCCCATGCCTTTCTCCCTGTTCAAGACTGTGTCCGCATTCCCTTTTCTATAAGGATACTAGTCATATTGGATTAGAGCCCAGTATTGGATTAATGATCTCATTTTAACTTGGTTACCTCTGTAAAGACTCTATTTCTTAGTACGTTCACATTCCAAGGTACTGGGGGTTAGGAATTCAATATATGAATTTGGGGTGGGGAAAACAATTCCACCCTGTCATGCAGACCTATCTCGGGCATCCAAGAACACGGTCACTCCTCCCCACTTGCCATGCTGAGCCTCAGCCCATGTCTTCTCCAGGACAGAGGTAGTCTGCTGTGTCCTGTTTCTCAAGCTGCTAAGTTTCTTCTATGCTTAAACAGTAAGCCATTTATATCCACTACAAAATAGACTAAAAGCAATCCTGTCCCTTGATTCTAATATCTGAGAGAGAGTTTAGATTTTATACTCAGATATGTGTGCAAAGTCTCAGTGTCCTCAGAATCATCACTTACGATAGCTTCTGCAGGTGCCCCAGTCAGGACAAATATGTCTGCATCTTCGGGTACACACAGGTGTGTTTACAGGTGAATACCACATCCCCCAAAGAAAAATCCAACAGATTCATATGTAAGAAAATTATGTCTTGCTATACACTAATAATCGTGGTAATCTATAATTAACTTGTTCTGCATTAATGAATAAGAAAATGCATAAAATTGGTAACAATGGCTTTTGAAGATTATTTGATTGAAACGGTACAATGATTATGAAAATAGTTAGCAACCTAAAAAAAAAAAGCATTAAGATTATACTGGACTGGGCCTTAAAAAACCTGCAAGAGGAAAAGGTGGAAGAAAACATGCCCATTCTGTCTTAAGGTATCCTAAGAATTTATGACATTTTCACCAGTGGGAAGAATCTCAAGGACATAGTGGGAAAAGTGACAGGCAGCATCATTCCAGAGGGACTGGTTGGTTAAGTCCATACAGCCGACTGCATCGGTGCCACAGTGATCGAATGCTGTAATACTTGATCCAAAGAGAATGAGACTGTGATGCTTTAAGGGGGCTTTGCTTTCCGGTTTTCTTGGTAGTGGGTCTGATAAAGAGCAAACATGATAAGCTAGAAAGCTCTGAACTAGTGCATAAGCATCCTTGTTCCACCCACACAGAACACGGATTTGAAGTATGTACGTGTCTTATATAGGTATCATCAACGCCTTTCAGAGACCCGTGGAAAACATTCCCTAAATTCCTATTCTATCTGATGCTCCTTTCTTATCGCTGAGCATGGGTCAGTATGAAATGACATCATTTCCATATGAAAAAAACCCATACTTTTATAAAACTTATAAAAATCTATGAATAAAAATGTATTATTTCATGTTTCAAGCTATTTATTTTATTATTATCTCTAGGCATTTGTTACGAGAGGTAGAAAAAATTTAGTAGAATCCAGTTTGGTTTATATTCTAAACTCGCTTGGCATTGTTAACAGAAGGTCAGTAATTAACTTCTGCATTTTGTTCAGAAGAAATCACGAAGCATCCTACCAAGGCAGGAAGGGTGAAAGTGAAGAATGTGTAGGGTCATAAATTAAATACAAGCATGCCGGTAGCTCCACACCACCTTCAAAAGACACTTTACAGCACCAGAAAAGATGTGCATGTGACAAAGTGGGTAAAGTAATCTCACTTTGCTTGTGAATTAATTTCAGTTAGAAACTTCTTTTGAGAGAGGAAGAAGGAAAAGTTGTTAATTCATTGTGAAAGGTGGGGTCAGGTATTCAGATACGACAAGGACTAGATACAAAATGGGGAGACAAATTCTCCTAGAAATGTTCTCTAATCTGCCGAATTCCTTTCTTCTGTGGCAGGCTTAGGCCTTAAGGATAACGTTTTACCTTGTATTACGGTTAAGTGCATGCCATCCCTCCTTGGTCTAGCCAGACTAAAAAAGATCTCTACACAAAATATGACCGATTAGCTGTGCATCTCCTAAAACACACGTATTCCAACTTACAAAGGTAGCTTCTCCTATGGATCACTAGCTAGCAAGCGAAATAGAATAGTTTGAATTATGCAAGACAAATATAATGAAAAACAGTGATCTATTACGGTGTGGTTTCCATTACTGCAGAAAGCAAATTCACTAGTCCTCATTTTGTACAAAATAATGAAGAAATTATGGAAGGCTTTTGACCCAAACAAGCAGAGGAATAAAGCAGTGGTTGAATCAGAGCAGGGGAATCATCTGTGGGTCTTTTTTCTTTTTCAATTTGGTTACGTGGGGTCTTAGTTGTGGCAGGTGGGCTCCTTAGTTGCAGCTCACAGGCTGCTCAGTTGTGGCTCGCCAGCTCCTTAGTTGCAGCACGTGGGCTCCTTAGTTGTGGCATGCAAAGTCTTAGTTGCAACATGCATGTGGGATCCAGTTCTCCGACCAGGGATTGAGCCTGGGCCCCCTGCATTGGGAGCGCGAAGTCCTATCCACTGCACCACCAGGGAAGTCCCTCATCTGTGGGTCTTGTTTAAAAGCAGACTATGATTCAAGGTCCCCGCCCAGGCTTGAAACATGCCTTGAAGCATGCTTTGAGGAGAAGTAAATCAATGTAGATCATTGATTCCCAGATTTGGTTGTTCCTTTTCAGAACTCTGTCTCCTAGCCCCTGTCTTCAAGATGTTGATGCAACTGGTTCGGGATGCAAGCCTACTGTGTGAGTCTATGTGCAGCAAAGTTGGAAAACTACTGGTGTAAATAGTATTCCACCTTTTAGAAAATGGCAAGGATTATTTTTTTAGACAAGGTGAGTCCAGAGATCATTTTTTCCCAAATAATAGCTGAGTCATAAGGACACTCTCAAATACTTATTTCATGTCTTTTTGGGTTTCCCATTGAAACATATTAGATAAAGTATCATTAAATTTTGGTTTTATGAGTTTATTTCCTTGCATGATGCAGTGGATAGATCATTTGGGGTTAGAAGTCTTAGCTACTAAAACATTTCAAAGAGATGGTCTGGTAATAATGCTCTCAGACAAATGACTGGTAGAAGGTCACAGGTGAACTTGAGGGAAGGAAAGCAAATAGTACAATATGAAAAAAATAAATATTATAATTTTTATTAGCAAAAGTCCATTACTCTGAAAAAAGGCAAGCGCAGAAAAATAATAAAATGTGAATGCTTGGATTAGCATTTTAAGGGAATCTTTGAAAGCCTGCGTGATGCAAGAATGTACAGTGACTACTTTTCGCATGTTATCTGCAGTGCTGCCTACTTAGTAATTGAGACAGTGAATCCTCTTCTTAAAAAAATTCACCTAATGAACTAAAACCTGGAATTTCGGAGGTCTGGTTGAAAATTCTGATGACTTTAGTTATTTCAAGTGCTAACGGTCCCATGCCATTGAAGGGATATTTTTACTATTTAGAGATATTGGAGATTTAAATGAGAAGGTTTTGGCACAACCTAAATACAAATTGTAAAGTATGTTACATGTGAAGGAAAATGTAAATAATTAAAGGAAAGACAGGGCAAAGAAAAGAAAAGGAACTAATTTATTGAGGTTTCTCCTTGTGGCATGAAACACATGTACAGTTCCCCATTTAATCCTCTCCGTAAGCCTTGAAGACGAGCTTTACTATCATCTACACGTGATGGACCCTTTTGCAACCTCACCCCGGTAAGTGGCAGTGCTCCAATTGGCCCCACTGCACGGAGACGGGGAAACATAAAGGTGTGTGTACCAGTCAGGGTTCAACCAGAGAAGGAGAAACTGCAGGAGAGACGTATGAAGACAGTTATTACAGGGAGTCAGTGTATGTGATTAGGAGGCTGACTAGGCAAGTCCAAAATCCACAGGACAGGCTGTTAGGAAAGACAGGCTAGAAACTCTGGCAGGAGCTGCAGCTGCAACCCACAGGCAGAATTTCCTCTTCTGGGAAACCTCAGCTCTTCCCTTAAGACCTTTCAACTGATTGAATGAGGACTAGATTCAATCAGTTGAATCATCTAGAATCATCTCCCTTGCATGAACTCAACTGATTGTGGGCTTTAATTTGATCTATAAAAATCTTCACAGCAATACTGAGATCACCATTTGATTGATTGACTGGGGTCTATAGCCTCAATAAGTTGAACTGGCCCCATGGTGTGGGGATGGGGTCTGCGGGAAGGAGAAAACAGGGGTTAAAAGGAGCCTCCATGAAAGCTAGAAATAGATAGAGGTAAGGAAAGAAAAAGAAAAGAATACGGAAAAATATAGAATCTGTTAAAAAAGGTGAAAATATTATTGGAATGGGGTAAGCATAGTGAACATATGGGGATGCTGAGAAGAGAGGCCTCCTTCCCTCCAAACCCAGAGCACAGCCTCTGGGCAAAGAGCCTTATAATCAGTCATCCACCCCCTTGTCTTGTCAGTGACCTGATTGATCCCAGAATGTATTTGAAGGAAGAAGTTTAAACACTGAACTGAATAATATTTCCATGAGATTTGAACTAAGATCTAAAATTAACTCCATGTTGAAGCTGGGGTTGTGATGGCTAAGTTTTTGTGTCAGCTTGACCGGCTTAAGGGATGCTCAGATAGCTGGTAAAACATTGTTCCTGGGGGTGTCTGTAAGGATGTTTCTGGAAGATGTTAGCATGTGATTCAGTAACTGAGTAAGAAGATCCACTCTCACCAATGAGCACAGCCCTCATCTGATCCGTTGGCAGACACCACGGAACAAGTAGACGGAGGAAGGGCAGATTCTCTCTCTGAGCTGAGGTGTCCATCAGTTCCTGCTCTGGGACATCTGGACAGCTCCTGGTTCTGGGGGCTTCAGACTCTGGAATTTACAGCACCAGCCCCTTGGTTCTCAGACCTCTGGACCTGCACTAAATTATACCATCAGCTCTCCTCGTACTCCAGCTTTCAGACTGCATTCCATGCCATATCTCAGCTTCCCATGGGGGCCGATTCCTACAATAAATCTTTTCCTATATGTATCTCTACGTACTATTGGTTCTGTTTCTCTGGAGAACTCTAACTTAGCGGGGTGGGGGTGGGGGATTCGGAAGGGCTGTTAATTGTTTTGTCTCATACGACTGAACCAAACAAATCAGTTGCAGCCCGCAGGCAGTCTGTCCTCCAAAGAATAAAGACGAGGACAAGTGGTAGGTTTAGCCCATTTGTGAGGCCTACCATGGTCTGGGGACATAGAGTGAGGGCATCGTCAGGAAAAAGAACTTGTGAAAGGCTTGAAGCTGACGGCCTGCAGCAGAGAGCGAAGGGGAGGAAGGGTCAGTGGCTGGGCTGAGCAAGGCGCTACTGCGTCCCAGCTCCTGCACTCTGGGCAGGAACCCTTCCCCCTCTGCGTGGAGGCTCATTCTTACCATGTAAGGGGTAATCTATGCTTTTCTGGGGCACAGCACTATTCATCAACTCTCTGACATTTCTCTCTCCACTCAACCTTCCCATCAATCTGGGAGAATCCTACGTGGCCGAGGCCCTCCATCCAAAGTCCCCAGCGCTAACCCTACACAATGGAACCCCACGAGAGGTAGTCCATCTACACCCTCACCTTCTGGTCCTTGCCCTCCTTAACTGCCCTTCTGCATCTCCACCACCTCTCTCGACCACACCCTAGACTTTGTCTGCATGTGGAAACCTTTTATTTTTGAAACCTCGAGGTCTAATAAATTGCACTAAGCCTCATGGCCTGGTCTTGCTTCTCTCTTACAACCAGCTCCCCACAGTGTTTCTTTTACTCTCAGGCCTCATGGAGTTCCTTGTATCTTGATTCCCCACTTCCTTCACCCTACCACCTCCATCTGAATCCATGTCGAGGAACCCAACTCCTTCTTACCCCATCCTCTCTTTCACTCCTGACTTTCTAGAAGCCCACCCTACACACCCCATATCTTGGGATCAAGTTTATAACCTCTTTTCTCCCTTCTCTTTGAATTGTTTTTGTGGCTAAAGTTTATAATCCCAAATGATCAGCGTTTCATAGTATTAAAGAAAATAAACTCGTATTACCAAAATGTAATTAAGCTCACCTAATCCATTTGATGGGAAGTCTGGGTCTCTGTGCAAGGCTGGAGAAAAAGGCAGAACCGTGAACGTTTGTGCAGGGACAGGTGGCTGGGCGGCTCTCAGCCTCTGCACTGCAGGCCACGTCCTTCCCCTCGCTGAGAAGCCTGACCCACTGGGAGCAAGCCTTCTGCTGTCAATCCACACTTCCACCTCTAGGCATATTCCCTGTCGTTTCACGAGTCTCCATGTGTCCCTGATCAGACTGGAAGGCAAACCCCACATTAATGCCCTTGACCCTCTTCCCTCAGATTGCTTCAGAGGCCTTGATTTCTCAATCATTCCTTCTTTCTCCAATATCTTCAGCCGTTCTTTTTTCGACTGGCTCTTTCTCCCAGGCTAAATGGGCCCTGATGCAGATGTCCTATGGAATCACAAGTAGTTTATTTCTCCATACGTGAGTCTCTAATTTGATTGATGAGTACATGCTGTGCTTTTAGGAGAAAACCCAGGAAACTCTTCATATAAACAGAATTGAGAAGTTCAAATCTAAATTAAAGTAAGACACATCATCCTTTATATACACATGTAACATAAGTTATCCTAGAGCTCTCCGTGTCAGGATGTGCATTAGCAAAATCACAGGTCAATATTGTGACCTTCTTGTATCCAGCCCTGTGAACTTTTCTGAACTTTTCCTAACTCTATTCTTGTCTAATAACGCCTTTTAAATGTTTATTTAAAAAATGAATGTAACATTCTGGCTTTCATATAGTGAAAGAAATTTTAAGGAGTAAATACACAAAGAACACACTTGGTTAAGAAAGAAATAGAAATTAATAATGACAGAGATTTCAACAATACTGCCACAGCAAATTCTCAGATAGCTTTGAATTAATTTTTAAAAAATCATGCAAAGCAGTAGTTACATTGGTATTGATTCTGACAGGTTTGTTGGACATCTCTTTTTTATACTTTGTCTTTCTCGCAATGTAATATTTATCATTTCGAACTGAATAAGATATGTAAGCAAGTCAGTCACTGTACTTAGTGTTTCAAAACTTATGTCTAGCTGGGTAGTCAGTATGTCAATCACATGATGACAATTGATTTTAATCCCTTTTTTCTAAAACCCCTGCTGAAGCTCAACACCTGTCTCACTGGCTCTTGGCATATTGATGGTTCCTTTCAAAAAACGCATCCTTTCAGCTAAAAATTGGCCAAATATATCAAAGAGCTATCAAACAGAGCAGCAGCTCTTTGACGATGCCAGGAAGCCGGTGCAATAAATAAGTATTCTGTGGGGAAATAATTTGAATTATACAGGATAAATATGACAAACATAGTGATTTATTGGAATATTGTTTACATGCTTTTTAAATTTTATTTTATTGGATTTGTTCTTCATGACTTGTTTTTGCAACTGCTTAACCAGTTAGAAGAGAATACAGGGGTTGAAAATGATAAACTTAGCTTTGAGTCTCAGCAATGCCTCCAATTTAACTCCAGACCAGCTATATTATACATGCTCACTGAGCTTTAACTTCTTCATAGAGTTACTGGGTCATACATATTAAATCATTCTGTAAAATGTGAAGGACATTCAAATGCAAATAATCATTGTTATTGATGTCAAGCAGAAAGTCAGAGTGGCCTGTATCTTCCACAAATATGCCAAAATTATGGGATTTTTAAAGTATAAACAATTTATTATTATTATTTCTTTTAGAAATAAAAGAGAGAGGAAAAAAATAACTTTCCTAACTAATTTCATAGACTTTTTATCTGCTACACTCATAGTTATAGATCCTTAATTCACTTTTTTTTTTGGCTATAGAAAAAAATTATTTGAGAATCAAATGTAATTGTATTAATAACCCTCTGTCTTCCTTTTCTTTTAAATTTTATTTTATTGTGGGCAAAACCTTAATTCACTTTTTAAATGAGCAAAGTGAAGGGGTGATTGATATCTCGTTACATATTTAGCAAACAGCAAAACATGTTAGTGTATTTACACTTCCGTAGGAATTACATTTAAAAGGTTTCATCTTTCTCTCATATTTCCTATTTATCTTGAAGATATTGCCGCTTGGTGCCAAACTGATTTTAGGGAATACCTCTATAAATCTGAAAAAATGGACAGAAAAATAAATTAAAACCTTGAGTATTTTTGAACTGACACAACTTTATTAAACCTCCATAATATATGTTATTTGAATTTTGTTGATGTGCTATTGTCATTTCCGTATACAAAAATGCCTAGCACCGTATCTAATTTTGTGGCTTTTCACACATTGCAACTGGATAGTATGTTCATATAGATATTCTGCAGTTACAGTCTGGACATTTGAGCATTCTAATTTCTCATTTAGATTTTCTTCCTATGCTGTTGCAGAAAAAAAATAGAGTTGAAATAGAATTCCAACTTGAAATCTCAGCAGTAACACCCCCAAAGAACTGTTTCACTTATTTTATGTTGGAGAACTCTCTTAGATAGTTAATGTCTATTTATATGGTAATTGCTCCCCAATATATGTCTACTTTTTCTCCTTTCAGCTAGATTCCATTTTCACTTAATAACATCAGTCACTAACGTAGTGTGTGAAGTACAATGATCTTCATGAATAGTGCTGAACAGATCAATAAAATGTTCAAGTTTAGCTTAAGCCGAATGCTTAACACTTCATGAATTAAAATGAGGTGAGAGAATACTCGTGAATAGTAGGTCATTTCTCTTCTTTCAGTGATTCCTTGGGAAGAGCGGCCCTCATTTGGCAGTAATATTGCCTCTGCTCTGCCCTCTGCCACCTCCAGCAGACCTTTTGGCACCTTCTGAGAAGTTAGGGAAATAATAGTGTTGGTAAAAATATTCACAGCAGTTTCTCATCTTTAGAGCATTGAACTCAAATGTTCCACCCACATCATGTATATTACAGAATAAAAAGGAGAAGAAGAAGAAGAAAAAGAAGAAGAAACAGCCATAATTAACAACATGAAAGAACATGAGAAATAAACAAGAGAGAGAAAAACTACAAATACTTTAAGGTTTTCCTATTCCATTTTTATTAAAAAAATATTTATTGAGCACCTACTATGTCCACGGCAGTCTTTTTATTATTATTCTGGTGATATAGTTGCAAATAAGTTGCAAATAAGTTGCCTATAAGTTGCATTTTGGATGAACAAACAGAAGGCTGCAGTGTCTGGAGAACAGTGAGAGGGAAAAAAGGAAGGTCAGTGAGCTTGGAAAGAGCCATAAACATTGGGCCCTGCAGGTCATGGTAACAAGACTACAAGGAAGTTTCATTCAACAAACAAGAAATATGTTCAAAGCACTTAGCAGAGAATCCTGCACAGAGCAAAAGCTTAATAAACATGGGGCCGCTGGTTTCAGCTCTGTCTGTGCGATGCAGTTGCCCCAGTGCAAAGCCTCAGTCCAATCCCAGAGATGAAAATTGACAGGGATGGGAAGGGCTGGGACATGATTCTAACACAAAGCCAAGGCTAAGAAGTACCTCCTTAGATTTTATTATAACTATCAGTGGCAAGAAAATTGACTTGGTTCCTTCATAACCAGGGCTTCTCAGAGATTAATAGAATCCTGGGCCACTTCCATCTTCTGAGGCTTCTGGTATATTAAAAAAAAGAACAAATATCAAAATAGGATTATAAATCTTGTGATACTTAATTTGTGAGATTAATGTTTTTAAGTCTAAAGAAAGCTAAAATTCAGTGTTTTTTATTCATTCCTGCTTTGGTAAAGCTCTAGTTTTGGTAAAGTTCTGGGAGCAGAAATGGATGCCCCTCACACCCCACCCCACGGCGGAGCAGGAGGGGCGGAGTGCTTGGTTGTATTTGTAGGGTAAGTGTGGGGATGGGTGACAGAAAATCACAGCCTCAGTGGGGAGAACCCAGAAACAGCAGCTGCTGTTGTTTAAGGAGAGTTGCTTCAAAACACCAGGAGAGAGCCCAGGCAGACCAGGTTAGATGACTGGTCTCTCTCCCGTCCCTCTTTTCTGGGGTTTAGTTATGGAATGGTTAGAAAACAAAGCCTGGGAATTCTGAGTTGAACACGCATGGTGCTATGGACTGAATATTCGTGTCACCCTCAGTATTGGTATCTTGATACCTAAACCCCAATGTAATGGTATTTGGAAGAGGGACTTCGGGGAGATAACTAGGTTTGGGTGAGGTCATGGGGGTGGAGCCCTCATGCTGCGTGGGATTCATGCCCTCACATAAGGGGATGAAGAGCCCAGACCTGTCTCTCTCCAGCATCTGAAGACACAGCTAGAAGATGGCCAACTGCAAACCAGGAAGTGGACTCTCACCAGACACTTGATCTGCCAGCGCCTGGATCTTGGACTTCCAGCCTCCAGAACTGTGAGAAATAAATGTCTGTTTTTTAAGCCACCCAGTCTATAGTATTTTTGTTATAGCAGCTTGACTTGACTAATACATGTGGCACAGAGAGAAAGGCTGCCTGCCCAGCTCTTTGAGGGCCTTGATCAGGTCAGAACCCACCCCATCCTGGCAAGTCCAGTCCCTGCCCAGGAGGTCAGGTTCCAGGTACAGTTTCTACCCTGCCCTGCCCCATGTACCTGAAGATTCCTGCTTAGCTCTCACAGGGGCTGGCAGGAAGGAGGTGGTCCAGGAAACAAAGTGAACATCAGCAGAGGTTGCAAAGCCTTCACGAGAACGAGGCTGAGCTATGAGCAGAGCTCGATCTA
This sequence comes from Aethalodelphis obliquidens, assembly GCF_003676395.1. Taxonomy (NCBI): domain Eukaryota; kingdom Metazoa; phylum Chordata; class Mammalia; order Artiodactyla; family Delphinidae; genus Aethalodelphis; species Aethalodelphis obliquidens. The sequence continues at coordinate 24,220,718 of NW_020837963.1, read as the reverse complement.
ACATTTTCAAATATTTAGGCATAGAATGCAAATGTTAGTTGTAGGTCTGAATTAGGTGCTACAACTGTAAGTAAAATTGTGATCTTTTCCTTAAGGACTAATTGTCGTCTAACTCTAGATCTCAGGGTTTGACTAGTATTTAAGCTGAGGATGACCACGAATGTCTCCCAGTGTTATCGTTTTTCCAGTTGGTTTTGCACTGGGTATGTGGGGGCCCTGCTCTTCAGAGGGTCTTGCACACACCCTCCCACACCCACACCCCCCCACACACACAAATCACGTGCATTTGTTAAAAAACACAAGCAGCTCTTTAACTTGGGGTTCATTGCTCAGCGTTGGAACAGTATCACCCATAGGCATCTTCTCTTCTGGATCTTGTTTTCAGGCCCCAGGAAAAGCTTCTCCACATCTCTTGCTTAATGTCATAGAAATAAAATGTTTCTGTTTCCAAACACCATGAAGTCTTAATGGCTAGTGCTTCTGTGACACCTGAGTGAACAAGCCTTAAAGTGCGGGGAAGCTTTAGCGGTGGAAGCAAACCACCATGAGGGTTCTCTTCCCCACAAAACCCATGCTGTTCCTTGATGAATCAACACTTCAGGTGATGTCAACCAGAAGACAGCAAAGAGCTTTTGCCTGCAACTCAAGTCATTCATTCACCCCTCTCTCTTCCATCTTCTGAATCTTTCCCAATCTCTCTGTACAATGCAGTTTTGTACTTTCTCTTAAAGCACGTGTACAAATATTCTACATTTTTCTATGTGTTTAGGAAACTTCGTGTCACTGTATTTGCCTAAAGCCTTTCTTAAGTTGGTCAACTCAGTTAAGCAGGCATTTCTGAATCTTTTAAATGATTCTCGTTTTGCTTTATGTGTAAGTTTGTATTTTGACATTTCATTTTTAATCTCTAAAGTGCCTAAAAGTTTTTGGAAGTAAGAGAGAAATATGTCCTAAATAAATACATGAAATAATCAAATAATTTCAAAGCGGACCTTATGTGATATTGAACTAATTTACCTTATCCTTATCCTTTTCAAAATAAATAAAATATATTTATAATTCCTTAATACTAGTCAAGCTTCATGTAAGACTTAGTCACCCTTATTAAATAAGATGTGTTTAAATATAAACACACATAAAACAAGGTTGCGCATTAATCAGTTGACAAAAATACTGTGGCCAGAGGCTCACAGGAACCTAAGACCAATGGGTTCAGGATTTGCTAATTCAGTCTCTGTAATGACTTTATATAGAACATAAGTACTGGGAGTAATGAAAATCAAGTATACCTACAAGCAAGTCCAACAAAAGATGCAAAGAATGTCAGAAACTTTAAAACAATATTAAGGAATTTCAAATAGATATAATAGTTTGAGATATGTACCACGCTCATGTTTTATAAGATTCAGCACTGCAAAAATATCAGATCATCACAAATTGTTGATATAGTTAATAAAATCTCCATTAAAGATAACATTTTAAATGGAGTTTGACAAAATGCTTCTAAAATTTACATGGGAACGCAAAGATCCAAAAATAGCCAAAGCTCTCTTGAAGGAGAAGAATGTGGGAGGACTTGAACTGCCATATATATGAAGCCAAATTCTAAAGCATATGGTCCTGATGCAAGGGTAGACAAAGAGAACAAGGCAAAAATAGACAGCCTTCAAATAGCCCCCTGCATATATTGACACTTGATTTATGACACAAGAAACTCTTCAAAGCACTGGAGGAAAGGTGGTTCCTTCATATGGTGAAATCTCCTCAAAGATTAAAAGGAAAAACCTTGAACTCTATTCCATATCTTTCACAGAAAAATAATTCCATTGGGATTGTAAATATACATGCAACACACACACACACACACATGCACACACATGCACACACACACACACACACACACACACGAACTAACCAACTAAACAAGCAGATACTTTTAATTCAATGAATAGAATATCTTCATGATTTCAGAATGAAAAATATATTTAAACAGAATACTAAAAATACTGACCATAGAGAAAAATATTATAAACTGAATGGCATGAAACCTAAGATCTTTTGTTTATCAAAAGTGAAAAAGGTATTATTTGCAACGCATACAATCACAAAGTGCTGTTTCCAGAATATACAGAGGAATTCTACATTTCAACAAGAAAAAGACAGAAAACCCATAAGAAAGTGGGCCAAAAATATAAGCAAGAATAACCAAATATAAACAGATGCAAAGGGAACCACTGAAATGATTCAGCGGTCAGTATACATGTGGAAAGGTGCCTTACCTCACTAGTGACCATGAGAACAGCCACTGAACAATGATAAAATTCACTATCCAGCCACACGAATGGCTAAAATTCAAACAGCCAGTGGATGGCACAAATGGAAGACCACAAAAATTCTCATATGTGATGGTGGAAGTGTAAATTGTTATATTCATTGAAGAAAATAGGAAATATTGATTAAGTTGAAGATGTTGATGCCCCATGACTCAGCAATTTATTCTTCAGTGTGTACTGTTAAAGAAAAAGTTATTCTGACACAGGCTAAGCCAGTAGGGAAGACTTTATTCAAGATTCTTGCAATGGGGTTATGGCAATAGAGGAGAGAGATTGAGCTCAACTCCCAATACAGTAAAGACAGTTGGGTAATTATTGACAACTAGCGGAGTGAGGGGGTCAGTGGATGGAAAATTACCGAGAGGGGACATAAGGGTAAGGAGATTCTTGCTAAACTGGCAGGCAGACCAAGGACTCAGACATCAAAGGTGGGAGGTGAGGAACTTGATTAGATATCAAGGGCGATCAGATTATGAAAGGTGGGGGAATTCTTGCTAAACTGATGAGCAGGATTGCTGTGAAGACTGGGGCGAGGTGGCCAAAACAGGAGTGGGCCAAGGTTGAAGTCTAGTGGAGCAGAGGGTGGAGGAGCCTGCCTGAGGTTTGGTTACGGAGGAGGTCTTTGTCACACCCAACCACAACCTATGCCTGTGTGCTCTAGGGGAGACATCACATGAATGTTCACAGCGTTATTATTCATAAATTCCAAAACAAGCTCAATGTCAATCAACAGCAGCAGAATAAATAAACTGTGGTGTAATTATACAATGTAACACTTCACAGCTTTGAAATGAATGACCTACAATTATACAAAAAACGTGAATGAATCTCAAAAGCATAATGGTTAATGTGAGCAAATGATGGCAGGTCAAAAAAAAACCTATGTATGATTCAATCATATAAAATGAAAAAGTAGGCAAAGCTATACTCTATTATTTAGAGATATAAACTTGGTAGTAAAAAGAAAAGTAACGAACTGATGATATTATATTCAAGTAAGTATCTACTTTTAGGCGATAAGAAGTAAAAGTATCTACTTTTAGGCGATTATACTCAAGTAAGTATCTACTTTTATGATAGAAACAAAGCTACAGTGGGTACTGGTTTCCTGGCAATATTCTAGTTCTTGTTTTAGGTTGTGATTATATGTATGTTCACTGTGTAATAACTCAATAAGCTGAATATTTTTTCTTTCATATACTTCTCTGCATGAGTTTATATTTCATAATAAAAAGGATTTAAAAATATATCTGAATGAATTTTTAAGCATTTTTAATAATTATAATATTGAAAACGGAGTTTTCTGATATTTGTTGAAAGAAACTTTGCCAGTCATTTTTTCATATTAACATCAGAGATATCATTAATTATGGTGTCACCTATATAGTTTTTCTAATTTTTCTCTATGTGTGTATCACTTAACAGTTTTCAAATGAGTAGGTTGTGCTGCTACAGTTGTGCTTCTTGTTGAAAAGGGAGAATCAAACTCCTGTCTTCCAGACCAGTAGTTGCTAGAGGCAGAGGGTGGAGGGTTGGAAAATGGGTAAAGGGGATCCAAAGGCACAAACTTCCAGCCATAACATAAATCAGTCACGGGGATGTAAAGTACAGCATGGTGGCTACAGTTCATATTGTGCTGCAAATTTGAAGGTTGCTAAGAAGATAGATCTTAAGAGTTCTCATCACAGCAAAAAATATGTTTTGTAACTAAAAGGGTGACCGACGTTAACTAGACTCATTGGGGTGATCATTTTGCAATGTATACAAATATCAAACTGTTATGTTGTATACCTGAAACTCGTATAGTGTTCTATGTTATTTATATTTTGATTAAAAGCCAAAACAAATTTAAATGGTTTAGAACATTAAAACTCCAGTTTTCATCGTTCTCTTCAGGAGTATTAATCATTGACCTATTCCAATTCAAAAATATTTTATTTTCATTATTCGCTGAATCTTACATCTCCTTAATTCAATACTGACTTTGTTAAAATCTTCTGAGACAAACATAATATGACCAGAAATCCTTAGGGCAACCAACCAATGGTTTATACTTCACATTCCAGAGAAGATATTTACCATTTTCTTTAGTAGTGGTTCATAAGAGTACAAAGGCAGTCACAGTATTGTGGCACCAGCCGTACAATTAGTGGTCTGATTCATTGTCGTACTTCTCTTACTCAAAAAAAGTAAGTAGATATCTACAGGGACAAACATTGTACTACATACTGGGCACAGAAATGAAAAAGTTATAATGCATAAGGATCCATCTGAAATGGAAAGCTGGGTGACATAGGAGGCCTTGATCTAAGAGAGATAGTGTCACAGTTTATGGTTAAATTTAACCTTTAAACCACTTTGAAGAAATAAAAGGTGAAGGGTGCTTTCAGGAAGGAAAAAAACAGTTGAACTCCATCAAGATTTTATTTTTATTTCGTGTATTGCAATGGAATATACTTTAGGAGAAGCACATTTTCCTTAAACCTCCACCATTATTGCATTTTCTAGGCAGATGACACATTAAATCATTTTTATAAGAAAGAGGATTGAAAAATCTATGGATTGAGTTCTTCCTGCACTACAGAATAGTAAATACCACAAACCCTCGTAGCTTGGTAACAAGGCTTTTAAAAATTAAAAATGAAAATGGTTTAAATGGAAAACATTAGAAAAGGAGACTAAAATCTAAGGTTTCGCAGGAACAAAAGTTTATAAGCACGCTTAACACAAGGAGAGGACAAGGGTATCCTCGTATATAGAAAAGAGGGTCTTCAACAGTGTAGACAGTTCTTCCAGGCCTCATGGAATGACATTAAGTCATGCTCTGTATGCCTGTTCCCTGGTGTCTCTATTACCTCAATAGAAGTGGGGAATATTTTGTATACATACATCATGTCATCTTTGAATAAAATTTAAGTGTCTTTAAAAACCTAGTAGTGATTTCTTTGCAAATATTTGTAAAGAGAAAATGAATCCCTGGCTGAGTGGGTTTATATGAATTTTTAACATAGTAACACATATGGTAACTTCAGTATTGAAATTTTGAACACTTTAAGATTGCAGTATGCCACATACTTGTCCCTATAACAATATTGCAGGCATTAAAATCTCCAGTTTACAAATGAGTGACCTGAAGCTCCAAAACGTTACCAAGTTGCTAAATCACCCAGCAAGGAAGATGCAGAGCTGATGTAGAAACCCAGCTCTGTCTGACAGCAAAGCCCGCATGGTAACTACAAGATTGCAAGACTACAATTTTTGAAGCGTCACACATCATTATTAATCAATGATCAGAACTGGATTTGAAGATGCTTTTAACTTGCTTTGTTCACTTTACATGCTATAAATTGATTGCAACAGTGTTATTCTTAGTGCAAACTATTGCATTATATGTATTCATTATATTCAGAGAAAACATATGCCTTAATAGTTTTTAAATGTGCACTTTCAAGATGGAAATGGAATCAGTTGCGACGAATCCATCTGTATCGTTACACTAACGTATATCAGAAATAAAATGAACCCAGCAAGTAGCACACCACAGGCTACCTGGGGAGTTTTACAGGCTGGGCTCTAACTCATAGAGCCATTCCACAGGCTGATGTATTTGAGAAATACTAAAGTGCTAATTTAATAAAATAGGATGCAGTTATTTAGATATTGGATATTAATGCAATTGTTTTTCTCTATTTCTGAAGCTCATGTTCAAATAAGAGGTTTAGTTGTGGTAAAGAGAGGTCAGCATGGACTTATTCATGATTTAGGCTTTATATTTCCTAAGACCATTGTTTTTTTAAGTCATACAGAATGATACTCTAATACAATTAAAGTATATAGGAAATTAGAGTGAAATGATACTATGACAATAAATTTTCTCTCATGCAGTTACACTTAAAAATATAAGGTTTTATGATTAAAAACTAATTTATGCCAATTGCAGAGTATCTTTTTTTAAAGAGAAATCAAAGAAGAAACTCAAATGCTCTAAAGATAACCATTGCTAATAGATTAGTAGATTTATTTTTATTCTTCTTCTATATATTGGTATATTTTTTCATAAGTTTATATAATATTGAAACGGCGTGTTTTTCAGCCAATATTTTATTATAAACATTTCCATTGCTGTCAACATTCTTTAATTAACGTAACTTTTAATGACTATTTTTAATGGAGTTAGCATAATATGTTAAAGCAATTTCTTTCCGTTATTCCCATTTAAAATTTTTTACATATAATTCTGGGATAAAAATAATTGTACACATGTTACCCTCATTTAAAAAAATTAACACCTTGGTAGTTCTTTAGGTACAGAGTTATTGAGTCAGCAGAAATAATTTGTTTAAAACTCTTGAAGTGTGTTTCTGGGTAATATTCCCAAATCCTGAAAGTGCCTTTAGGAAAAAAACCCACGATATTTATTTTCCTTTCCTCAGATCCCAGTATAGGATCTGGCACAAAATTGGTACTTAATAAAAAGGTTTTTAGAGCAGAACTGACCGGTATTGCTTTGAGAAATGGAACCATTTTACAGTCCTAAGCAGTGCTGAAAATACTATCGTAATAGCATTGAGGATAGTTATTCTAAAACATTTCTAAATTTTAAAACTAGCATTTTCTCATTTCATTCTGCATAAATTTTAACAGTGAAAACGAGCATTTTTATATGTTTATTATCTACTTGTGTTTTCATTGTGATACATATCACTGTGCACTTCTAAAATATTGGCAAAAGTTCAAGTTCAAGTGAATATACTGTGACCTCTGTTTGGTGCAGCATTTTGGCCTGACGACACTTATGAACTTGAGGTGAAGCTGCTTTACCCATTCTGAGCAAAGCATGCCTGCTCACTTACCTCTTGCTTCCCTCTCACAGGTGATTTCACATCAGGAGGCTCACGTTCTGAAAAAAAATAGGGAGCAAATATCTTATTAATAAGTCACATATATAAGGCCATTATGGGAAATACAGACACAGGAAGCCGTATATAAATACTCCATGATTGTGCCAATAGCTTAGTTAGTTTTAGTTTTAAGTTTTAGTTTTAGTTTTAAGTTAACACATTTTTGTCTGTTTTGTTCTCTAGCGTATACTCAGTTCCTGGCCTATAATATGTTCTCAATAAACATTCTTAGATGAATGACACAACTGACAGACAAAAAAAATTGAAGGATCAGGTTCAGATTTAGGGTGACAAGGCCTGGTGTGTGTTATAATTCAGGAGAAGACTGGTAAATGTCCTGCTTTAGAACCTTCTAGGAACAATGACTCAGATCACCAGTTCTCCTATTCTCTTCCTTATCTCATTTTTCTCAAACCCCAAACTCTACCCCTGGCTCCTCTGAAAATTCCAGTCCAAAGTCAGCAAAAGCACCTTTGTCCTCAACCTCTCTGCAGACTGGTCCTTCCCCTTCTAGCTTTCCTGGACTCTTCCAAGGATGCCCCAAAGGCTCTGCTTCCACACAGCCCTCTGAGGTGTGGTGCTCTTCTCTCCCACAGCCCTTTCACTACAGGACCTGCAGGAATGGGCCTGCTTTCTCCTCATTGCTGCTTTCAGATCATACTCCTCTCGTCCTTTCTAAAACCCTGCAGCTTTGAGGCACATCTCTGCAGATTTTATCAGCCGCTACTCTTCATTGTTGCTGTCATGTGTGGATCCCCTACAGATTCTCCGTCATTTCTAGATGTTTTTAGCTCCTGACTCACTACCACTCTGTCCAAAATATCTCTGTCTTACATTTGTAACAATCTGAATGTTCATGTAGATGATCTTTCCGACACCCTAGCCTCAAGGTTTTTTAAATCCTCCCCTCTGATGATCTTACGGTGCACACTACCTAGATCACTCGCTCCCATGGCCATTTCCTGACTTGGACGTCACCAGTGAGGATAGACCCTCAATTATCTCAGCAGCATGCGTCACATCCCTAACCATCACTTCCTAATCCCTTAGCAGCTCAGCTCCAACCATCTTTCAACCCCACCAGGTTCTCAATCTGTTGATCTGATGTCCTCAATGACCTTTCTTGAACTACCTAGGCTAGACCCATGATTACTCAATATAATCACTTCCGTGCATACACTCTCCACTCCCTCACTCTCTCTAGCTTTATTATTGTCACTTGAGAACACCAAGGTCCGACTTAATCCACCACATGCTTGCTTGCATTTCTACAGTGAGCATGGCTAAAGAAATGTACCCAACAATGAGGACTGAACTCATCCTTAAAATTTATCACTGGGAACAACAAACTGCTCCTTATATGATGCATGACAACCATTTCCTATTTCATTTACCTTCCCATTCTCTTCTCCTTTCTCCCCAAACTCCAAGCATCACTTTTCCATTTTTATTCTTGGTTTTCTATTCATGGAGGAAATCAGGCTTCAGAATAGAATCTTGCAAACTCCCACTACCATGTCTATTCACTTTCTGGCATCTGCACCCACATGCTTTGTGTCCCTGATGCTCATATAAGTGAACAAACCGTGATCCCATCTAAGGCCACCCCCTCCTTCTGTGCACTAGATTCCATCACCTCCCACGTGCACAGGGATAGATTTCAGCTATCCCCTGCTGTAGACAGAATCGCTTTAATTAATTGTGTTCTTGTCCTCACTCCCCTCTCCAGCTACCACATATTTCTCTTCTCTCTTGGTACCAAAACTCCTCAAAAGGAGTGTCTAAATTATAAAATCGCTAGAAGATAAACAAGGGAGAAAGTCTTAGATAACTTTGGGTTTGGTGATGACTTTTGAGATACTACACCAAAGGTGACCCTTGAAAATTAATGAAAATGAAAAACTTCTGCTGTGAGGGGCATTGTCAAGAGAATGAGAAGACAAGCCACAGACTGGGAGAAAATATTTGCAAAAGACACATCTGATAAGGGACTGTTATCCAAAATGTACAAAGACCACCTAAAACTCAAGAATAAAAAAACTTGATTTAAAAACAGGAAAAAGATCTAAACAGACACCTCACCAAAGAGGATATACAGATGGCAAATAAGCATATGAAAAGATGCTCCACATTCTTTGTCATCAGGGAATTGCAAATTAAAACAACAATGAGATACCACGACACACCTGTTAGGATGGCCAAAATCCAAAACTCTGATAACACCAAGTGCTGGCATGGATGTGGAGCAACAGAAGCTCTCATTCATTTCTGACTGGAATGCGAAATGGTGCAGCCACTTTGGAAGACAGTTTGGCAGTTTCTTATAAAATGAAACATATTCTTACCATACAATCCAGCAATCACATTTCTTGGTATCTGCCTAAAGGAGTTGAAATCTTACATCCTAAGAAAGATCTGCACGTGAATGCTTATAGAAGTTTTACTCATAGTGGTCCAAACTTGGAAGCAACCAAGAAGTCCTTCAGTAAGTGAATGGATAAATAAACTATGGTGCATCCAGACAACTGAATATTATTCAAGAATAAAAAGAAATGAGCTATCAAGCCATGAAAGGACACGGAGGAAATTTAAATGCATGTTACTAAGTGAAAGAAGCCAATCTGAAACATCTGCATACCCTATGACTCCAAGTATACAATTTCCTGGAAAAGGCAAAACTATGGAGACAGTAAAAAAGATCAGTGAGTGCCAGGGCATAGGGAGAGGGAGTAATGAACAGGCAGAGCACAGAGGATTTTTATGGCAGCGAAACACTTCTGTTTGATTCTTATACTCTTTTGCTTAATATTTCACTTTTAATAGGATATTAAGTTTACACTTCATTTGTGACAGATACATCCACCTCCACCCCCCACCAAGATAGTTATTTTCTTGCTAGATACCAGCAACCAAACTTGGATTATAGTTTCCAGCTGCTCTTGCAAGTAGGTAGGGCTGTTTGAGTGGCTTTTAACAATGGAATCTGAGCAGAGGTGACATGTATGTGTCCTTGGTGGGGAAGATGTGCTTGACTCTTTCTTTTGGTTTCATCTTCCAATGATTTATTGAAGACAAGTGTGGCAACTTTACTGAAGATCATAAAACCACAATATAGAGTCTAGGTCTTTGAATTACCTCTTGGAGGAAAGCTCCCTTGCTGAACAAGAACATCTGTTTTAGACTTTCTATGAGAGAAAAGTAAATTTTCTTCATGTTGAAGCCGTTAGGCAGGCATGTTGGAGTTTTTTTGTTAGAGCAGATAGTATTGCCCTAACTAATAAATAATTCTCTAATAAAATCAAATGTCCTCTGTAGAATATGGATGATAAATCTAGCGTGCCATGGAAATTCTTACATAAAATTTTAAAATTTTCATGTAATATTGTGAATAGAAAAAGCTGGAATATATTCAAAAATATTCATTTTACTTCATAAAAGTAAGTTGTATAGTTGTCAAAGATCCCTCATTCCTATTCTTTGACATGCCTACTTTCAGAAAATATATTTCTCTTTTGTTTTTCATAGATAATGAAAAAGATAATGTATAATTTATGTTTATGTTTCGTAGGAAACTGGTAAAGTTTACTAAATTCAAAAGCTCTGTGGTAATGATATTCTAATAACCGAGTGCTTTTTAAAAAAGCACTTGGGATTTGTTAAGTTTATCTCATTAAAATCAGTAACGTTATTCTAATTCAAGATATCAATTAATTGATTACTGCCATGGACAAATTTAACAAACATTCAGGAAGCGGCATAGATAAATTAGCATTCTAAAACTCTTCAAGTTTCACACTGTGGTCAGAACACAATCCTAAATTATTTTTCAATTTTGTGTTTTTCTAACTGCATTTTAAAATATTTTACTCATCATCTTTCACTGCATCATTACTTTAAAATACCAAAGCCACTGTTCTGAAAATATATTCATATATGTGCATAAAACCCTTAAAAATTTTTTCAACCATCGTGTATACACATACACATATATATATATATATATATATATCCAATCCTTGTTACTCATGGATTCTGTATTTTTGAATTCATCCTTTTGCTAAAATTTAATTGTAACCTCAAAATAAATATTTGTTGGCTTTTTTGCAGTCATTCACAGACATGCCCAGAGCAGCAAAAAATTTTAGTTACTTTCCCAGCTGAGGCTGCCCAAGACAATGCTCTCTTTTCTTACTTCAGTTCTCTGGCTGGAACCAAGCTCCCTTTTTTGTAGGTTTTTGTTCGTGATTTTGCTATTTAAAATGGCCCCCAAGAACAGTGCTGAAGTGTCAACTACTGTTCTGTTAAAAGATAAACTGAGGCATATCACACATTTTAAGAGTTTATTTGAGCAAAAATTGATTTGAATTGGGCAGTGCCAAACAGGAAGTGGTTAGGAGCATACAAACAAGAGCTGAAGCAGTGCAAGGATGTTATGCATTGGATGTAGCTTTAAGGCTGGTTAGCTCTTTGTGATTGGTTGTCCTTAGGTTTCAATGCCAAAACCTTGAGACATTTCCCGGATTAGACTTTGGTTTACCTACAGAGGCCACCAGAGCATGAGAGTCTCCTGAGTTTAATGGCCTCCTTGTTTAATTAATTTAACAGTTCCTAAGCACCGGAAGGCTATGATGTGCCCTTATGGAGAAAATACATGTGTTAGATAAGATTTTTTCAGGCATGAGTTACAGTGCTGTTGGTTAGAGTTCAATGTTAATGCGTCAACAATAGATATTAAATATCAGTCCCTGAGACCCTTTCAGTGGATCGGTGAGTTTCTCCCTTTCTAGACTACATATCTGAATAAAACTGATTTTTCTTCATGTATTTATTAAAAGTGAAAAAATTTGTTGCAATAGATTGATTCCAAAAGCAGATAAAAGAATCTAGCTGTCTTATATTAAACGAGACATTAAAAAGATTTTCAACCATGCAAAACAATACCATTCTTCTCATTAAATTACTTTTTCTTTTGGTAAATACAATTAATTTTGTTAAAATTATGTTTATGTTGTCAGTTTATTTGTTATAAAACATTATTTATGTTAACCTCTAATGGGTTTATCATTATTAAATGGATTAATAAGAATTTTTCTAATATGATAAATATTGATAAATAGGACCAGTGGCATGCTGGTACCCTGATTCTCTGGGAAGAAAAAGTTCTGATCTGAGGTATTTGACAATTTCCTTGTGATACACACTCCAGTGATGTGTGATGGTAGGCAATTAATAACTTGTTCTCTGAGAGAAGTTACAACATAAATGTCTCCATGTACAAGTGACACAACCTTGAAACAACAAATCCTTGAGTTGGAACTTCATTCATTAATATAAATGGCTTTTAAGCTGAATTAAATATTTTTTAATACAAGAAGATTACTTCAATTATTTTACACTTTTTATAGTACAATGACACACTTTAGAATCTTCATTATTAATATTTTTTAAATCAACAAAGCAAAAAATCAAGCCTTACTTTGTAGCATTTGTCAATTGCTGTGGTGTAAATATTCCTTCCATGGCCAATTTCAAGCCACCAAACTATCATCCAACAGGCAGTGATGAAGACATGTTGGACAGCACAACAGGATGTAGTATTTCCACCTTACAGATAGACCAGAAATAAATAACCTCAAAAAAATAGATAACAGAAAGTTGTAGTAAAATGGAGAGTGATGAGTTTTGAGGATTTATTATTTTGGCTTTAATATAAATTATTTTTTGTAAGTATATGCAATTTATTTTTTAATAATGAACCTTTTTAAAAACTGGCTTGCAAAATTCTTGAAACTTTAACAAGCGTCCTTGCCAGCTGGCTCTACCACATACTGAAATACTGGCACCATGGGCATTTTCAAACTAAGAACGTGAGTCACTACATGCAAAGTTGAGTCAACGTCAGAATCAGTTCTAGAGAGTCTGTGCTCTTCCGTTCCAGCACATTCTGGATATGACCTTCATGAAAAGAAACTCACTGGAGCTTCCCTGGTGGCGCAGTGGTTGAGAGTCCACCTGCCGATGCAGGGGACACAGGTTCGTGCCCCGGTCTGGGAAGATCCCACATGCCGCGGAGCGGCTGGGCCCGTGAGCCATGGCCGCTGTGCCTGCGCATCCGGAGCCTGTGCTCCGCAACGGGAGAGGCCCCAACAGTGAGAGGCCCGCGTATCACAAAAAAAAAAAAAAAAAAGAAACTCACTGAAGGTCGCCCATGTCTCTAAGACAGTTAATGATCCAATCCTGAGACCAGCGTTTGAGAACTGCTGAGTTAGAGCCAAGTGAGTGGATTAGCTTTAAGTCTAGAGCACAGGTGTGGATTGATGATAACCTCCAGAGTTCCTGCAGTTCAGAATCTGATCTGATTAAACACAAGGATGCCATACTTCTGAAATAATGAACCCAAGGGCGTTTGACAGAGGAAGTTAAGTATTCATTAAACAAGTGTTGAGAAGTGGAATAGAAGGTTCTGAGTGGGAAAAGGAGGGGAAGTAAGTTTGTTAAAAAGGACTTGAGATGAGTCCTATTAATTGTAATACTTTTAGTAGAGTCTTCCATCTCTGCATGACAATGTTTATTTCTTAGGTTGACGTTAACTTGTGCAATGGATAAACGTGAGGGCAAAATGTAATTGCAATGTGTGATTGCAACTGCTTTCTAACTTATTATCACAAGAGAGGTCTTTTGTTCTGCTAAACAGTTGAGATGTTTGATATACAAAATGGGTCTAAAGGAAGCCTGAGGAGACTTGAAGTGAGCCAGACTCCTCCGCATCACAGAGACTTTCAATTCTGAAAATAATCCAGGAGGAAGAGATTGAGAAGAGTACGAGGAAGAGGAACAAGAAGAAATGATCTCAGAAGCTTGGGACCATGTGGCCCAAAGCATAAGGATGTGGAATGCTCAATATGAAATTGCCTTGTCCATGTCTCTTGCCACTCTTCTCTATTCTACACCTTCAGATTCCTTGCACACATGTCTGTGCATGCGTGTCTTCTCACATGCCTGGCTGTGTGTATAGAGATGCAGCAGGAAGTGGCTTGCCAGAGGCTGGTAACTCAGATAACAGTGGTGAGATGACTCATAATTGAAATAACAATTCCGTAAGGGCAAGAATTTGGAAGAAGAGGTGACTGCTAAAAAATAAGCTTCTAAAGAATTCACAAAAATTTTAGGAAAACTTTGAACTTCCATAGAATATGAAATGGACATTTTTGGAGGGAATTCGTTTTTCAGTCTCCAGAAGCAGAGATAGCCTAATTTAAAGACAGTCACACTTTGACATCCCTCATGTCTTTGTCCATCAGGCTGCTAAAACACCACTGAATAGGTGGCTTATCCACAACAAATGTTCCTGAGTTCTGGAAACTGGAGGTGCAGGATCAGGGCTTCCCAGTTCATAGGTCCCATATAGGATAAATCCAAAGACAAACACTCCAAGACACATATTATTCAAGCTATCAAAAATTAAATACAAAGAAAAAATATTAAAAGCAGTAAGGGAAAAACAACAAATAACAAAGAAGAGAATCTCCATAAGGTTAACAGCTGATCTTTCAGCAGAAACTCTGCAAGCCAGAAGGGAGTGGCGGGACATATTTAAAGTGATAAAGGGGAAAAACCTACAACCAAGATTACTCTACCCAGCAGAGATCTCATTCAGATTTGATGGAGAAATTAAAACCTTTACAGACAAGCAAAAGCTAAGAGAATTCAGCACCACCAAACCACCTTTACAACAAATGCTAAAGGAACTTCTCTAGGCAGGAAACACAAGAGAAGGAAAAGACCTACAATAACAAACCCAAAACAATTAAGAAAATGGTAATAGGAGCATACATATTGATAATTACCTTAAATGTAAATGGATTAAATGCTCCAGCCAAAACACATAGACTGGCTGAATGGATAGAAAAATAAGACCTGTATATATGCTGTCTACAAGAGACCCATTTCAGACCTAGGGGCACATACAGACTGAATGTGAGGGGGTGGAAGAAGATATTCCATGCAAATGGAAATCAAAAGAAAGCTGGAGTAACAATTCTCATATCAGAAAATATAAACTATAAAATATAGTATATATTTATATACTATAAATATTTTATATTATAAATTATTTTATATATTTATAAATATTTTATATATTTATTATTATATATTTATTTTATATAATAAATATATATATA